>NW_010415877.1:0-3910 GCF_000710305.1 Buceros rhinoceros silvestris | reverse complement strand
CCTGCTGAAAAATCTGATTTAGGCCAATAATAAAGAAAACAAAGAATATGTCAGAATAACATAATAGCATGGTCCTATTTTAAAATGCATTCTAAAACACATCCTACGTTCCTTAGGCAAATAATCTTATTTGAACTCAACTAAGTGTTTTATATAGTTTATTCTGAAAATTTAAAGGATAAGCTAAATTGAACAAACTCTTAAATGAAAACAAGCAGCTAGTAAAACCTTTCACTATTTTATATGAATTAGCTAGAACAAACCCACAAAAACAGAAAGCGACACATTACAACTTATGGCCAATTAGCAACACAATACACTGAGATTGTGAACACACACTGTCCATGTACAGCCCAGCAAATCACTGCTTTCAAGAAAGCTCTAGAGTTTCTTGTCTCAAATACAAGAGATGGCGAACAATTTGAGTGGAAGACTGAAAGTTGTTTTCCACACTAACTCTCGGACAAGTTTCTTACGTCAAAAATAAAGTGAAGTCCATAGACGAAACCAGAAAATGCTGCATTATGCTGAGGGCCTAATTATTTGTAGTTTTAAGTTTTGGCCTGCATGGCTTCTTGCATTACAAGTTACATTTACATCCACAACTACAGAGCTTCCACTGGCAGGAAAGACCTTAACTGTCATTAAGAACACAAAACCAAAAATAACTTCAGATAATTTATTAAGACAATTGGACAATATGGACAATTAACACTTCCTAAATTCCCTGCAAAACTCTCTGATCTAATTAAATAATTGTAATGCTAAGATTACTATTGCAACAGACACAATCAAATAAAACATATTTCACACTTTCTCTATATAGGACAGTCTTCTTTTCTAGACAAATGTATTACTGTCTCTTACATCCTATTTAGAGAAGCACAATTTAATGAAAAGACCATGTAAGTAATATGGAAAACTATCAGAAATCTCCATTTGCTTATTTCCTTTACACATTTTTTCACAAAAAGGTGAAAGTTTTGGAAATGGTAACTACTTGAATGTAATTTTGATGTACATTTCTACTTACATCTTCAGCTTTTGAACCTTGATCCTGCAAAGATTTTTGTAGCTCTTCAACCTGGGACTGCACTTCTAGAAGTCTCTGATTTACTAATCTAGGAAAGAGATAATATTTTGGTTTTCAGAAAAACCCAAGCAACTGCAAAGAGAAAGCCTGAGATTTTTTTGTGTCCAGCGCTTTCAGATCACCTACACGAGAGATGCAGTACTGTATTTTACTCCAGAAAATTTACAACAGTAGTTAAACTATACAACAGTTCCAGATATTGCAGCCTATAGTCATCCAGAACAGTCTGATACTCTTCCAAAACAACATGTAATTAAGAAATCACTTCTATATACATGAAACAAGAGTTTCTAAACCTGTCTTACACTGTGAGAGCTACTAGCTTACTGCTTTTACGCAGTCACAGACCCCTAGAAAAACGCAAATTGGAAGGGATCTCCAGAGGCTGTCTAAATCCAACCTCCCTAAAGCAGGTGCACTTACAGCAGATTTCAGGGAACCACATTCAGTCCAGGTTTGGAGTTTAAGGATGGAGGTCAGACAACCTCTTTGGGACTCTCTTTCAGAGTTCAGACCCATACTCCATATTGTGTCTGTTGCTTCTTGACCTTTTACTGTCCAGTTCTGAGAAGAGTCCGGCTCTATCTTCTTGACACCTTCCAATCAGGTAGACATAGATCAGAGTATTATCTCTCCTATGCCACCTTTCCTTTGGCCTGAACAAACACAGTTCTCAGACTTATCATCACATCACATCACATGCTCCAGCATTTCTCACTTTAGCACTATTCTGTTGCATTCCTGTACATCCATGTCTTTCTTGTACTGGGGATTCCAAAATTATACATCCAGATGTGATCTCACAGGTTTTGATGAGAAGTGAATGATCATTTTCCCAGACTGACTGTCTGTAGCCCAGGTCACAGTCACCTGTAAGGTCCCCAGCTGCCACATCCTCCGTCATTGTCCACTGGGACCTCAGGGCTTTTGCAGCAGAGCTGCTCTGGGACCTACTGGTCCCAGGGAGGGTTAGGACATCAGCTCATTTCACTGGACTACTGAGCTCCTCTGAATAACAGCTCCCCCTTTAAGCATATCAGTCACTCCCCCCAACATGATACCATCCTCAAACTTTCTGAAAGTATAGTCTCTCCCATCAGTCGTTAATAAAGGTGATGGACAACATTGATACTGGCATTGTTGCCTGAGGAACTGGTTGCCAGCTGGATTTTGTAGCACTGATGATAGTGCTTTAGGCCCAGTTGTCCAAACGATTTTCTACTCAGTCTATACCTAACTGTTCTAAACATAAGGATACTATGAGAGACTACAACAAAGGCTTAGGTAAAGCTAAGGTAAGTACCATCTACTGTTTCACCTTTCTTCACACAGGCAGTCATCTCATTGTCAAGACAATTGGATTAGTTAGGTATGATTTGCCCTGAATAAATTTATGTTCGCCTTTCTCAACTACTTTCTTGTCCTTCATGTGGCTGGAAACAGACAGACTTGCTTTGTGAAATTCCCAGAAAATTTTCTCTGGCTGACCAATCTCTGTAGTTCTCCAGAGTCTCTTTCTTGCCCTTCTTGAAGGTAAGTGTGACACTTATCATTTCCAATGAAACCTTCCCCAGTCAAAGGTGAAGATCAGGGAAGATTAGACAGAGAGCAGAATCAAAGCTCAGACAGAGAACAGCCTCACAACAACATGATCAGATGCACACTGTCTGGTCCTACAGACATCCATATGCTGATTGGCTTAATCTAGCAGGATTGGCTAGAGCAGGACACTCAGAACATGTCCTGTTCAGTCTTAAATTTTTCTTCAGTGATGGAGACAGGCTCTCTGGGCAACTTATTCCAATGTTCAGCAACCCTCCCAGTATAATAAAAACCAACCAGTATATTCTTACTTTTAGATGAAATGTAATGTGTTTTAATTTCTGTCCACTGCCTCTTGCCATGTTACAGAGCATCACTGAGAAGAATCTAGCTCCATCTCCTTTAAATCCTCCCATCAGATTTTCATAAATATTCATTAGATCAGACATGAGCCTTATCTTTCCCAGGCTACATAGCCTCTGTCCTTCAGTCTCTTTATATGAAAGATGCTGCAGTCCTGTACTCACATCCTTGTGGCTTTTCACTGGACTGACTCCAGTAAGTCCATCTCTTTCTTGTGCTGGGGAGGCCACTTTTTGACCCAGTATGGTCAAAAGCATAAGTCATTGTTAGAAAAGTCAACTGAAAAAGAGAACAAAACTTCTGACCTGTTTTCTGTCTCCAATTCATTCTTCCGTAAGTTTGCATCGTCAAGAAGGCTCTGCAGCAAAGCGATCTTTTCGTTGTCAGAACCTTCTTGGTTCAACTTTAAAATCTTGTTCTCATGCTGAAGGCGAATGAGTTTCTCCCTAAACATATAAAATACAAATTTGTAGAAAAAAGTATGCCAACCTCTACAAAGAAGAAAACAGTTTACCACAGAAGGTGTAAATTTAACAAAAAGACTCTCTTTACCGACTTAAGGGAAACAGCTGAAACAACAATCATATCTACAAACTCTCAAATACAATCCCAGTTAAAGGAGCTGCAATTGATCCCTACTAGATCTTGGAGTATAGCCAGACAGCTTTATAGACAAAATGTAAGGAAAGCAAAGTTTGGCACTAAGTGTTAAGGGAGATTGTAATCTCAGCTGTCACTGAACTACTGCATGAACCTGGGCGAGTCACTTCAACCGTGTTGGATTTCATAGAATTATTTAGGTTGGAAAAGACCATTAAGATGAATGAGCCCAAAACCTGATCTTCCACTACCGAGTCCACCACTAAACCATGTCCCTAAGCACTGCATCTATACATTCATCTTTTAAATGCC
>NW_010415876.1:2191-5282 GCF_000710305.1 Buceros rhinoceros silvestris | reverse complement strand
GGATGATGATTCTATGATTCTATGATTCTATATTCCCACAAGAAGAACTGACTTTTCCAGCAGAAAATGCATTTCAAGATGACACAATGAAGCAAAATTGGTAGAAGCTGTTACCAGGCAGATTGCCCAGAATGGAGCCTCAGGAGATGCTTAGAAGAAAAAATTGATCTAAGCATGCCAGACTTGAGGTGCATTTTAAGATTTTATTACTAGGAATAAAAATGTAACTGATTTTTATCACAGCTGTAAATAAATAGCAACATGAGAACCAAAAGATCTACCTCAGGCCATCCTCATTAGAGCTCTTAATTTTAGCTCATCTTAAATGAGCTAACCTGGTTACTGAAAGCAATCCAAGGGCAGCAACAGAGGAGTGCGATGTGGGCTCCCATACGCTGCTGAGAACTGTCAAGCTGAGAAGCTGTGCCCTATCCTGCATGGTTTTCCATGCTGTCACTGTTGCCTCTGGCATCTCAGTAGCATTTTTTAAGGAACACCTATAATACATAGCACTGTGCTGCTTGATAGACAGCATTGCTTGCTCCACCAGAATCTCACTGTAACTTAAGGGACAACTGCGATTTTGTACAGAGCCAGTTTTTCTATTCTGCCCTGACAGGTTTGCAAGAATGTTGATCATGAAAAATGAGGTTACTTCCCTGGGAATCAGATCTTGCATGCTGAGCTGCACACTTCTTTAATTGATGGGGTATGAAGGCAGCAGAAAATTAGGAATGGAACCATGTCTTGGGTAGCAAACTGTACTTGTGTTAACTCACTGCAGCATCACCTTCTCCCAAGGTTTCTTAAGGAAGGTTACTCAAAACAGAGCCCATAGATTAATGGCACAAAGGAACCAACCACCAAGAGTGATTTAGTTAAAGGTATGAGGGTTGAAATTAGCAAATGTCGAGACACACGATACTGATAAAAAGAGAGAAATGCTATTTCTCCCATCTTTACAGAAAGCCAAATGAAATCCATAGTTCTAAAACAGCGCATAAAGCTGGATACTGCAGTGAAATTCAGGAATCTCTTCCTGTTCTGTTACAACTCACCCATGACAACAGTAAAAAGGATCAGCAGAGCTTTTTCTGGCCATAGAACATTCTCTAAGACATGTCCACAGCTTTTACTTAGTCCAGCGCTTGTAGCATTCAGCAGAACACCTTCCAGTGCACCCTATTCCAGAGGCTGATCTTGAGGCCCACAGTCATCGTGGTCTCTTCTCCTTCCTCTTTGCCATTAACGTGCAACCTCTCAGTTACTTACACCTGCATCCTCCAGGAAAAGAACGAGAAAGCCTCTGTTCAAAGTTAGGTCGTAGCAGGTGATGGTGGCTGAAGGAGTTGGCTGTTGGTTGCTCACACCAGCAGTTAACCCAGACCATACCATGACCCAGATAGCAGCAGGAAAAGTGACTTGGCATTTGGTTGGCTGACACGACTGGGATGAACTATGTAACAAATGGAGAGGACCATATGAAGAGTGAAATATTGTACAAACTTCAGCACATCAGGAAGTTACCCACTACATGGAAGAGTGACAAGGAAAAAAGCAGGGAGAATAAAAACATGAAGGGAATCGTGTGATTAAGACTTTGAGACTACTTCAGCAGCATTTGAACTGTGTTTGCCGCTTCCGTATGGCAAAGCAGGGAGGTAACCTCACCACATGATTTGTCCTGCAGCTCTGGAGATGGACACATCGATGATGGTAGCTTTAGACATGCGCATTAAGAGGTGTTGGGCACGAATGGCAGTAAGAAGATGAAGCCAAGATGGGAGAGGACTGATATGGGGAAAAATATGCAGCAAATCCATATTGAAGATAATCTCAGAAGTAGTCATGTGAAGCCTACTGAAGGCGTGAACAAAACCTGGCATCAGTAGACACCTAGGTCCCCACTAATAAAACAGCAGCAGGAAATGTTCCACAATCCCGAACTGAAATCAGCTACACTAGCAAGCTCCTAAAATGCTCCCTGTATTAACTAGACTTCTCCTCAACTGTTTCTAAGCCTTGTCCAGAGGGTAGGACCCCAACTTCCTCAACCTTTCTTCATAGCAGAGGTGTTCCAGCCCCCTAATAACCTTCATGGTCCTCCTCTGGCATGCTCCAACAGGTCCATTCCTTTCTTGTGCAGAGGACACCAGCGCTGAACACAGTACTACAGGTGGGGTCTTACCAGAGCAGAGCAGAAGGGGAGAACCACCTCCTTGAACCTGCTGGCCACACCGCTTGTGATGCAGCCCAAGATACTGTTTGCCGCCTGGGCTGCAAGCGCACATTGTCGGCTCATGTCCAGCTTTTCATCCACCAGTACCCCCACGTCCTTCTCCACAGGGCTGCTCATAAATTGTGTTTCTTTGCTGAAAGTTTGGGTTCTGCAGAATCAAAATACATGAATCGTACAGACGCACACGTTTCTCGAGTATGTGAAATAGATATTTGAGCCTTGCCCTGTCATTCTGTCCTAGTCAGTGTGGCTACTTCAGTACCAAGTTTAATATATGACTGCTGTGAGCTGATGCCCTGTGCATACCACACCTCAACCTATTTACTGTGATAGAGCAGAAGCAAGCACCATATTACACTGTTTGTAATGATTCTGTAGCCACACCTTATGATTACCTTATCTTTGGGCTAGGATTGTGAGGCATCCTCTGGTATTTACACTTATGCCACTGGTTTTCTGTGCACCTTATTTAAGCACTCCACGGCTGCATTTCTTCACCTCTAAACTGGGGGCAATCCTTTCCTCATGAGAATGCTATGAAGCCACATTAATTAATGTTTATAAACAGAGGATATCCTGGGGTGAATGAGATAGATATATGAAAAGTATATTCTTGTTATTCATAACAGGACAGCACATTCTGTTTATATGTATATAGAGAATATACACACTGGCTCAGAATGGGTGAAGTTTAGCTAAACCACATATAAGGGTGGCATTAATTTTCTTTAGGTATCTCACCTAGTTGCTCATCTAGGCTCCTTTTGTTATTGATATAGACAAAATCTCGGACAACGGCTTGTTTTATCTAAGGGGGGTAGAATGCATCTTCCTCTGCAAATGTCTGTTTCT
>NW_010415876.1:0-2147 GCF_000710305.1 Buceros rhinoceros silvestris | reverse complement strand
AGAATATATGCAGGTGCACAAAGCAAATTGAGATTAACCACAGACTTACCATTTTGCTCAATCAACTGCCACTATGTATTATTTTTCATAAGAATGATATGTCTAAAATATCACCTATATAAAATGTTAATATGTATTGTACCTACCATATCCTTTAAGTCAAGTTGGACAGCTACATAACAAAAATTTTACGAGTGTGTGGGTTGTTACTACACTATGCTGTTAATGTACAGAGATGACACTGGAGAATCACCTGGAAACTCCCAAGTCCTGCAGGCATGAGGTTAGGTTTCTTCACTGAATGCACGGCAAGCCCTAACCACAGAAATCGAATATTTAACTTAACATCAAAGCTGAGCTCATATTTGGAAAAAGGAAAGGAGGAGTAGAAAGAAGTGAAGGAGGTGGAATCACCTCAGGTACCTATTTGAACAGCAGTAGGATCAGTGAATCATTATTATAGGTCACTATGCCCACACAGCAATATTTTCTTGGCAATCTCTACCCTTAACATGGACCAGATGCCATTTTCCCTAGCCTCTCCTCCCATGGCCAAAGCATTTTTCATGCAAGCATGTCATAGTGTTTTTAAACTGCCAATATCTGACTTGCCTATAAGATATTTTAATCCAAGCCTACGTTGCAAGGCCTTTATAGTCCAGATAACCATAGTCAAGGAACCGTGCTTCCTAGCGCATGCTGGTATAATGAATGCTACTGTATCCCGTAGGTATAGCTGCGAACTTTTGGCTGTATGACAGCCATTTTCATGCTCAGAGTTAAATACTCATTATTACCTTTTTGTTTTTCTTAGCTGGTGTCTGATGTATGTTGTTATATTCCATTACAGCAACTTATCTTTCTTTTCTTTAAAGGATTGTGGAAAATAAAGATAAATTGAGTCACCCATAGTTTCTCTAACATACTAAAAAATTTCTTAGAATAGCAAAGAAACTGTTTTCTTTCCCCAGAAGGTTATGCTACCAGCTAGCTACAGCCTTAACATATTCCATGCTTTTTATTTTTCTTTTGTAATGTTTCAGTCAGGGTTATTTGGTGCTGAAATAAGGCTGACTTTTCAGTCATTTAAGGATGCCCATAAAACTCATTTCAAAGAAGGATCAAATAGTCACAGATTGCTAGCAGCTAGGGAGTTTTTGGAGAATTACCATTCATTGGCTTCTCCTGTTGTTACTTTCTGTTATCCTTTTGGTTTCTATCACACACACCCTACCTTTGCTTGGACATTTTTACATTCTTACAGGAAGTGCAATGTTTACTCTTGTTCCAGGAGCTACAGGTTCCAGTCCCTTTCACTAGTTGTCAAATGGGACGTACAGAGAGCTTATTCAGAATAGAATAGAATAGAATAGAATAGAATAGAATAGAATAGAATAGAATAGAATAGAATAGAATAGAATAGAATATTTCAGTTGGAAGGAACCTACAATGATCATCTAGTCCAACTGCCAAATTGCTGTCCAGCAGGAACAGCCCCCTGGCTGCGATTAGTTCAGTTGCTGCCATGCAGAGTGTGTAAAATAAGAAAGTTAAAGTGAAATCAACGAGGCACAGATGAAAAGAATGAAATTAAACTGCTACATGCTGGCGAGGGTGTCCTTACATTTACTTCACAGTAATATCGTCATGTATTACCTAGCGCTTCTTATGGCTGTGTTCTTATGAACAAGTTTAAAAGTATTGACAATATATGCAAAAAGTTGTACAAGTCTATTCAAGAGATGTTGTGAGAAATAGTACCAACGTCATCAGTCTACTCAGATTGGAGTGTTGAAATTTACTTAAAGTGATGAACTTTACATCTGGAGTTACAGGAGGGAAGATTTAACTTCTGGAACTGAAGGTGAATCACAAGAATTTAGATTGGAAGGGATCTCAAGATCATTTAGTCCAGTCCTATGCTTAAACCTTGGACAACTTTGAAGTCAGAGCAGACTGCTTAGGCCCTGGATTCTGAATATCTTTTTATTCGCTGCAACTTCTGCTCACTGCCTCTAATCCTTCTTCTGTGCATCTCTGAGGAGCATCAGGCTCTGTCTTCTCCACACCTTCCCAGGAGATAGCTCTAAGACAGAAGTAAGTTCACAGAACCATGGAATCATCCAGTTGGAAGAGACCTTCAAGAT
>NW_010415875.1:2829-19022 GCF_000710305.1 Buceros rhinoceros silvestris | reverse complement strand
TTAGATTAATATTAGATAGTAATTAGATATTAGATCAATATACTAGGAGTGACAATGTCAAAAGAGAAAACTTACACCCTGTCAATGTTTTAGTATGTTCTTGTTGCAGTTATTGACAGTATTATATTACGGTATGGCATTCAAATATAGATTGCGCTTTATTGATCCACTAGGTCACTGGAGTTTTTACTCCCCTACTAAAGCCAGAGAAACGGGGGTAAATACTTTTGTGAAGTAAGCACTGAACTCTTACTGACTTAAATGGGGATATTCCCATCGTATTCACAGTTCATCATCCAAGTAGCTACAGTGGGAGCTTATATAATATTTGTTAACTTTTTACTAAAGTTTTTATTAATGTCCTTACATATTTCTTTATTTTTATATGCTTTTTGATCTATAGACTGCAAAATCTGCTGCTTCCAACTGGATATTTTTACATTGTTTACCCAGAAAATCTGAAGAAGTTGATGATGAAGTATTTTATTCTCCACGGTCATTGGTTTTCCAGGAGGCTGAAAATCGAAAATGGACAGTTATGGTAAAAAAAAAAGAAGATGACAGTAGTTAGTTAGAGGTTAGGGTCACCTTCTATTCTGCCTTACACCACAGGCTTGGATTCGGCTTCCTTCCTCAATAAATAGTAAACGTTAATACATATGTTTCAAACGCACCCCACAGCACATCGCCGTTTTGACTACAGGCAATATATATATGTAGCACAAACACTTCTGGACACAAACGTGACCTGTTTTGATGATAATCTGCTGTAGCTTGACCCAGCTTTTATCACTATGTGAAGTATACGGTATAAATGGTAATTTTTTTATATTTAGATCACTGGGTTTACTCCAATGATTAACTCAGCTGCTCAGTTTTAAAACACATTAAATGCTGAGGTCCCACGGACTGGTCTTAGAAACTACAACTTCCCAAATACTTAAAGCTAGAGATTCTGCAGTTTTCTCCCAGGAAAAACTGCCACTAACACCAGTGGGAACTTTCCCTGAGAAAGTGCTGCCAGGGCAAAGTTTCGAAAGACCCTGAGCAGTTACGGTGTGGGTAATACTGTGTGATCCTATGGGAACCATGAGCGGACACGGCATTTAACGTAAACCACAACTCCCCTCCCAGCATTCCGAGAATGGCAGAAAATTGCTGCCAGATCTCAGTAGACTGTTATTTATTGTTGGCTTTAGAACCAACATTTTGACAGAAGCTAGTGAAAACTTTCAGAGGTGAAAAAAAAGCCCCAGAAATGGCATTGTCATAGCTCCCAGATGAATGCGTGATGTTCTCCAAGTGAATAAGTGGTTGAGTATTGTGTTTACCAAAACCTCAGATTTTGGATATGGTTAAAATTATTAACATATTTGTGTTAAATTCTTAGTTTGGGCATTTAAATTCCAGTAAGTGTGTGTTCATATTTTTTATTTTAATTTTGTAATATTTCTAATTGCCCTAAATATTATTTTTTATAAAGAAAATAAACTCTTTACTCTGGGTTCCAGCTGCACTTTTTTTTTTTTTCTGAGGTAAGAAGAACGTAATATTTGTATTTTATTGAGCTATAAAAATAATTAATGTATGGGTCTTGTTTATGTATTATTTTCTACCACTTTCAGCTCAGACAGCAAACTGGAAAATAAATTACTTGCTTTAGCTGTTTTTCCAAACAGGGCTGAGTGCAGCTATGACATGGGTAGCCGTGAGGACTGCACAGCTCTAAGGTCAGTCCCCATGGCGTGCCTGGGGTTGCTTGTCACCCAGAGCAGTGCTGAAGGGAAAGGAAGGACAGGTAACATGACCACAATCCCTAGAGAACGCTTGTAAATCCAGTTCTGGGCCAAAATAGTGATTTACAGTGATTTGCTGTGAAATCACAACAGTGTGAACCGGGTGATGCCTCGTCAAAACCAAGCCAGCGTGGGCTTGTTCACACGCCAGTGTGGGGAGGACGGCAGAGCGCTGCAACACCGCGTTCTGCTGAGCTGTCATTCCCACTACTCTCATTTCCCCACCACAGCTAAGGTTTGTTGGAGTACTGGGGGCGGGCAGGAGGGAGAGATGACACACTGTTAACCTCGGCGAGGATTTTCCGTGTTTCACCACAGGCAGTATAGCTAAACTGGGATAGTTTTCAAGGTACTTATTCTAGTAGGGCTCTCACTGACACTGATGGAAGTTCTGCTGAAGTTCACAAGCAAGCCCATGTACTGTTTGGGTACTTCAACATCTCCTAGCGGTAGCTGAGGATACAATGCAGCCAAAAAGGCCTCAGCATTCGATCTAAACGTGTTGAATTTCTCCTAGGCTCTCCATCAATCTGTTTTGTCCGCACTGAGAAAATCCATCAGCTACAATACAGAACATCCTGTCTGATTTTTCAGCTCTTTCCTGATTCATTATCAGAAATTCTACCAAATAAATCTACGTGTGCAGTTTTTGTCAGGACAATAATTTTCAACACTAGAATTTAGAGCCAGAAAATACTTCCCCCTTATTTATTTTTATGGACTATCTGTTTCCAATGTGATTGGATTTTTTTTTCTTTTCCTCCTCCTCTAGGCTGTCATGGTTTCCCTGCTGACAGATTACTCACCACAGCTCCAAAAGCCTACATTTTGATACTTGGATTCCTGCCAAGAGCAAAATATTCCTCATCGGCAGCATGTTCTACTCCGCAAATACATAGATCTTCTTCAGAAAGGGTGAGGGCAGCGAGTGATTCTTTAATAAAACCATATAGTTAGCTGTGTAATATTGCATCGCATCTGTGAACGTGTTCACGACAATAAACGCCATTGCAAAAGCTGCCTTGCACCTCGATGCGCCAAGCTGGCTCTCCTTTCTGGAGATCAGCGTCACAGAAAATGTTCCAAGGTTGTACTTTCATGATTGGCTCTGCCAACATCACGGGCATAGCATAGTCTACACAGCTGTGTTGGAACTCGTAGAGTGTAACATGACAGGCATAACCTTCTCCCTAAACGTGTCTATTTAATTGCTGATCTTGGGAAGTGTGCGCAGAGAAGCAGTGCTTTGGTCTGTCTTGGTTGCCTCTACTTCCTGGGCACCTTGGCTCCTGTTTCTGTTCTCCAGCCAACCTCCAAATCCTACTCCTGTGTTTAACACCGAAAATATAAAGACCTCATGAGTATTTTCTTCCCCCATGGCATTCCCGTGGGCTGGCACAGGAATCTATTGCTGTGGAATGGGAATAGAGCAGCTTCCTCAGAGCTGGATTTGACAGAGAGAGATGGCTGGAAGGAACAGGATCATTCTTTGTCCATCTCCCCTAGACCTTCACTCCCAAAACAGAATTTTGGCTAAAGAAGAAAGTTTTCTCTTGCTTTTTTTCCAAAGCAATCATGATGGGCACCTTATGATGGAACTGTGTACAGCTCCTTTGCAGAAAGAATGTGACACATTTTGCCTGGCACTGTAACATGGTGTACATTGCAGCTAATCCTTCTCAGTAGTAAACAGATTCATGACATTTATAGCTGTTATGATGGCTGGATGTGTGCATTTAATATCTCAGGTAAAGCCTTGAGTACTGTTCAAAATCACCTTCTTTATTGTTTCTAATCAGTTTCGAGAATCTGTTGATTTTTTTTCCCTGTAATACTGGAACAATATCTGTGATTTTTAAAAAAATTCTGCAAATGGGTTTCCATTTTCTAACCAGCTGCAAAACATTGTTTAATTCCTTTCGCAATCGGAGTTCACTGCTGGGCCACACATCACTGAAACAAAAATAAAAATACATTCTTTGTCAACCCACTTGTGATTGATTCATTATTTTTGCAGGCATTTGTGTGTCTCTTGTTAAAATTAACATTTTCCATTACAGCATTACAAGGTTTTCGATAATCCGGTGGTCATTTACACTTCAGCAGAGATCTAGCTGCGTTGATGATGGAGGAATAGGGTATGTGCCAGAAATCTATGCTACTCTTTTGCTTCTCTGATTAGAGCTAATGTGCATCTAGGTTGTTGCAGACTTTTTTTATGCTTAGGAATCTGAGCAGAATGACAAACATCTGAATACCCTTGACGTTCCTAAAACACATGCATAGATCTGCTGCAGAGCACTCGAGCAGTGCAGTCCGGCGTTTCCGAGGAGGGAGGAATTTCAATACAGTTCTATTCCTCTGTGAAGAGACATGGCAAAGGATGATAGTTCCTGCTCTGTCTTGCACACACCACTCACACCATCAACTATTCTAAGGCTTTTTAGAAGTACTGGATGGACTCGATGCACGTGTGCTGAGCAACTGTCCGCTGTGTGGAAGTACTACACACTTCTGCACATGTAACTTCTGCACATGTAACATGTAACATGTGCTGTGTGCTGGGAGTGAGACACGTGCCGGCGGGGGGGTTTCACTGAAAATGTGCAGGCTGTCTGCACGGTGAGTGCAGAGCAGATCTCACGCTTCCTAGAGGCATTAGGTTGGTACCAAATAGACATGAACATTTCTGCCCCAGGGACCCGCAAATACGGTGCCCTGAGGGTTTCTGTTCTGCCTGGAGGGATTTTCACTGCCTTCCCATGCAGCAGAACAGCGCTGCGAGGCTTAATCCACTTGGGCAGGTTAAGCATCCTGGGATCGCTGGGTGATAGCGTGCAAGACAGTATTATTATGCCATGCAGGCTCTTCACGAATTCGTTACTTGAATTTACAAGTGATGACTGCAAACGTGGTGAGCAGCATTAATGTAGAAAGATTTTTTAGGGGAAAAAATTAGTTATCAGCATTCAAAGGGCTTAAAACAAACGCATAACAGGTAGCAGTCACTAACAGCTTACAGTGGTTTTCATTACATTTATTACGTCTTAATTAGCAGAAGTGCTTGTTTTCATTGCTGAGTGCACTTGAAGGATAAGGTGTTCTCTTCTCCGCCCTTTTACAGAGAGGCTCCTGCCTGGGTCTTGATAGTCTAAACTTTCCTTTTGTGAAAGCCCTACTCTTCTGTTTGACCTAGAGAACAGTCCTGGGCCAGTTCAGGTCTATCAAGTCTTACCCACATCTGACTCATTTAATAAGCCCCCGATCCAATATCTCACCTTCACACATTTGCAGTGGTGGGTTCTGGTCCCTCTCCGGGACAAGGCACTGGCAGGGGCAGCTGCCAGCCTCATCTGTCACCTGCCCAGAGGCACAAAGGGAGGACTGACCCCCCTGACCTGTTTCTCCTCACTGCAGGGCTGGTTGTACAGCCACATCTACACCTCAGGGGCTGCAGTTGTGCTGTGTACCAAGGGGGTATATGCATGCTAACTTTGGTGCGCAAAGCCCGGCCACAGCACCAAAGCTAGTACTAAATCTGATTTGGACACAACCAGGGCAAGTCTGATCCCAGCTGATTTACCAGCTGGGGGAGGATCAGGGGCCCAGAGATACTCTAATGTCATTTTAAACAGCTGAAGGTCTTGGAGACGTGCATAGACCTGGCAAAGGTGACACAGGACCAATGGGGCAGTTCAAGCAGAAACTGCTGGCCAACAAGGACATCCTACGGCATCTCAAATGGCCCTAGGTCTTGTGGTTTGGCACCCTGTCCACTCCCCCAGTACCTTCATGGCCTTTCAGAGGATTGCTCCTCTTCTACACCCAGAGTCAGGGATGCAGTCTGGTTTGTCAGCAATTCATGCGCTCTGTAAGCACTTGTTCTGCAGCTTGTTACTGGGAGGGGTGGGATTCTTTGGTTACCCCTACGTGATCTTACAAAAGCCACCCAGCATTTATTAGAGATTCAGCAGAGGAAGAGAAGCAAAATGCTTCTCTGTAATTTTCTCAAGGAGTAAGAACAACATATTTTTCCCTGAGTATCACAAAGTTAAGAGACAGCAGAGTAACTACAACAGGTCAGAAGCCTGCAGGAAGAATTTACCAATAATTCATGTCTCTTCATATCACTGAATATGAGGAACAGTAACCTAGAAAGGACTGTGTGGGGAGCCTGGATAATAAGGAGGGAAGAAAGAAAAATAAGAATTCTCAAATAGATTTAAATATTTTATTTGCACCAGCTTACAACAGGAACGACACTGGAAAAATATCTACAGTGGATTTACTCAATGTCTGGTAGCAGATGCAGTCTCCTGTGAGAAGCTGAATTGCTAAAATGGAAATACAGGAATAATTAGATTTATTAAATAGCAAGGAAGCACCTAGGTTTGGTTGCATGAAGTCCTCCAGAACTCTTGTATTCACATTTACCCCTCATAAGACACGCCAGTAAGTTAGCCATAATTATTTTGCTGCCTTTCAAATTTTGCGAGAGAGGGAGGAGGAGCTCCTTGAAGGTCTGAGTGACTTCTGAGCTGGTCATTCAGCCTGGGGAGAGCTTTCATGATTGAGCTGAGATATCTTGAGCTTAGTTTTGTTTTCCAGGAAGGTGTAATACTGGTGGAAAGTCTGAAAAACAGACTTCACACGGAGGGAAAGGTTTTTTATTTCTTCTGGGTCTCCCATTACTTAGTTAATCACTTGGTTAATGTATTGAGCAAATAAACAGTGCTTTCTTGATTGTTTTGCTACGGCTGTTTAACCAGCTGCTTTTCAAATGCAGAGCCCAGAATTTCTGGGTCTTGCCCAAGGTTATGTGTACAGAGACACTTCATAAGCCACAATCAACATTTTATTCAGCCCATCATTTGCTGTCATGGCTAACGGGATACAGCTATTTGCAAGGCTATTTGATTCTTACACAATCTTGTTACCAACGCTTTGAAGAAATCCCAAACCTTTGTGGCTTCTGTAAATGCTGATGATCCCTTCCAAGCCTATGTGTGTAAAGAGGATTTTTCTCCAGGGCAAGCAATCGGAGGTGAACTCCATTCAGAGAGCAGATCTTTCACAACCACAGTCAAAGCACTGCCTGACCCTGCCAAATCCCTTTGAAAGCTCCTTGTGGTTTGCATTTTATGTTAGAGGACTATTGAATTCTGCTGCTCTCTAATGGGTCTGTTTTAAGAGGGTTGGCACCCGTGCAAAGTAGGCTCCAACACAAGCATAATATATCTAGAAAGAGGGACAAGTATCAAAATTTGCAAACTTTGCTGATCAAAGTTACTTAAGTCTAGCCAAGACTTCAGTCCAGCCGTGGGGAACAGCAGCGATCGCTGCAGAAGAGTACTGAAGCAGCACTGCTCAGGGCAGATGCACGTCACGCTCAGGCATTTAAGCAGAAAATAACGTTCACTGGAGGGAGAAGTCCCATAACACATATTATGGGACTTCAGTTCAATAGTGTCACCCCTGACTGACTTCTGCCTGCTTCAACACCCTCACCTGAAGTGCTCACATGCAGTCTGAATGTAAGGCGGATGTTCTCCATGGGACATTCCGTAGTCCCACTGCAGGACACTTTGGATTAGTAAACACAGAGGGACATGGCATGGCTCTCTTGCTGCTTACATGGGGTAGGGTGTGCAGACCCAGCCATGGGAAATGGGAAGCCCCCCATGCTCCCAGGTACAACACAGAGGATCCACAACCCCTCCACATCCCCCAGTATGGGGCATCTGTTTCTGAAGGCAAAGACCAGACTGATGACAACACCACCAACTCAGAGATGTTAAAACACCTGTTTTGGGGTGGCCCAAACAGCACAGAAAGATGTCTGGCAGAAGACAAATTATTTTTGCAGCATGTAATGAAGGCCACAGCCTTTCCCATCCTGCTTCCTATACTGAGCCCCAGCGAAATGCCGCCTGGCTGTATACTGTGCTGAAGGGTTGTGTTTGACAAACTGCCAGGCACCACTCCCCGAGTTCTCCACCAGAGATAGTGCTCATGGCCAGCTATTGCTCTTTACTTCAGTAACGAAGAAAGCAAGCCTCTGAGAATCTGAAACAAGACACTCAAGCGTGCACACAGAACAATTACACTACTGAGTCCAAGCACAGGCAGCTGAACAAAAGTCTTTGCTTAGGTTTCCCCACAGAGCTGTAGAAGAGTTAGAATGCAGGTAGGAGAGTGCTCTCCTCACATGCCATCCGCTGCCAGAGCAGCCTGCTGAGCTTTCTGGTGGGGTAAGGATGGGATCTGCACCCACCAGAGTGCCTGGGAGGCTCTCTGGCATGCCTGGGACACGGTCTCTCTATAGGTGGGCTTCTGCAGCAGCAAAGCCCTTGCTGCTTTCTGCAAACCACTCTGCTCAAAAGCAGCTCGCCCTGTCCCACAGATGGGCTGATCTGTGCCCTGCGCCCTGCCCTGCACTGCTGGAGGGCCAAGCTGCCCCAGGACCTGCTGCCCAGTGCGGTGGGGCTAAGCGCCCACCCCACTGCAGCTTCAGCAGGGGGAGGTTTGCGCCCATCCTGCAAACCTGTCAGTGCAGGGCACCCCAAGGATGGTGCCCCACAGATGGTGCATTGCATTTTCCATGGACGGACTAATGTGTTTCATAATTGGTATCATTTGAAGGATATTTGCTTACTTTGGGAATTTAACTAATTGAAAAGAAATATCTCCCAGCACCACAGATTCCCTGCATGAGTCACCAGCAGGCTTTCAAAACCTACTCTGTAGCTCAGATTCCTGATTTAAATCCCAGAGCAGTTTTTGGTCATTTCTGAGGACCAAACTCTCCAGGGTGAATGACACATGCACCTCTCCATAGGGCTGCCCCTGCAGTGGGACAGCCCTGTGGGCTGCTTTGGGGAACAGCCACCTCCGAAGGGAGCAGGGGCAGGAACACGGGAGGCTTTGGAGCACTTGTAACTCAGGCTGACTTCAAGCGATAAAATGCCTTAATCCCAATCCAGCAGTTACAGAACACGCCTCATGTGGTGATCTGTACATGTGCCTTACAGGCATATAATCGATCCTGTAACGCAGAACTACAAAGGAAGAAATGAGAGGTTTCAGATCCCACTCTCTCACTCTGTGCTGTGACACAACCGAGTCTTTCTCAAGACCATTTGCAACCCTGAATTTCCTGCATTTTGCGTAATCACAATGCCCCATGTTTTACTTTAAATCGCTTACACATTCTTGCAATATGAAAAATTTTTCAAAGTGTAGCCACATAATTTGATTTTGAGAAGCACTGTGGAGAAGACAAGGGTAGACACATAATTTGTCTCCTACTGGCTTTATGAGTGTCTCTCTCTCTCAGGAAAGGTAACAATTCCACCCAGAAATAATTCCATTAGACATGAAATATCAGAGCTGTGAATCACTGGGCATTTCAGAGCATCACTTCACAGCAGGAGAGCATCTGAAAACTGCACAGAGACGGGAGTTTAATTCTTATTGTAGCACTAGGGAGGAAAACGCAATCAAGAACAGCTATGGGAAGTTGCAGTACAGCAGAACTATCTATTTTCCTAGTTGCTTTCCTGGGAAAAGGAAATCAGGAGATTACAGTTATTCTTCCAGCAATAGTGTTGATTTCGTCGGGGTAGTAACTAGGATTCATGGGACTGCAATTAAGGGCTCAGGAAAAGATGTTAAATAAATTCCTCTGAAAGACTCTATCGTAGTGACCACGCGAACACTGCGTTTAGGTATCCATAGAGCAGGATAAGAACTGGTTCTGCCAAGGAAAGGCTTTTCTGGTGTTCTGAGAGGGCAGTGAAACCAAACTGTATCAGAAGTTTATAGAGGCAGAATGGATTCTGAATTGTGGGGGCAGTCAGTTGTCACCAGTTTGGAGGTTTTAGCTCTGACTACATCAGAAAGTCACCCGTTCCCTGTGTCCGTCTCTGCAGATAGACATAACAGCACTATTTCACTGTGGATGACTACGGGAGCTTCCCTCCCTCGAAGGTGCTCCTGTGAGATCACCACTAGTCAGCCAGGGCAGTTGCGTTGCCTCTAACTCTTAGGACTTTCCCCATTTTCTTAGGACTTGCCCCAGTGCCCGCTGCTAGTGCTCAGGACCCCAAAAGCTTTTCTTACTCTTCCCCATCGCGAAGGTGGAGAGAAGAAGGAGAACAAGCGTGTTGATTCTGAACACTGTACGTTGCAAGTGGTAATAATCGGGGTCCTGCTGAGTTAGTTGCCAGGATAATTTATAGACATGGGACCTGACCTTCAGGAGAAATAAATTCAGGGAAACTGCAAGGGCCTTAAGCACTCGGTATCTCTGAAAGCTAGCAGGTACTACCTGTCTCCAGATTACTGCTGCCTGTGTAAAACAGGTGTCAAAGGCTCTTATAAAAAATAAAGAAGGCCCTTGTAGCTGGGAGAGTGTCAGGTTTGTTATGCCAAAGTCTAGGCAGCTGAAAAAGGTAATCTGCAGAATATTGGCTTTACATGGCTTCAGTGGATTAGCCTTTACATCCTGAATGTCTGGACTGTCTCCGAAAGAGGCAGTGAGTGCCTTTCCTTGAAGCAGTCCTATTTTCCAACCAGTTGATGGAGAGACATTGTTTGGGGAGCCATTGCTTGCAGACATGCCTGGGTGCCTTATGCCGTGATGAAGATGGAGAATGTGTATTACAGTGGCTGTTTGCAAACATGGGGTGTGCTTGAGCACACACTTCAGCAGGAGGACATGCTTAACCACAAAACCTCTGCAAAAACTGATGGCAGTTTTTTCAGCTGCGGTTGTGACAGTATCAAAACACTTTGCCAACTCAGTTTTTCATAACAGAGCTCAGTCTTCCTTTACAGAATCACAGAAATATCTGCTTGGAAGGGACCTTTCAGATCATTGAGTCCAACCATATGCTCTGAACTGCCAGAGTCCCTAAATTATGTCCCTCAGTGCCACATCTACACATCTTCTTAACGCTTCCAGAGCTGGGGACTCCACCACTTCCCTGGGCAGCCTGTTCCAATGCTTCACAGCCCTCTCTGTAAAGAAATTCTTCCTAACATTTAACTTAAACCTCCCCTGATGCAACTTGAGGCCATTTCCTCTAGTCCTGTCACTTGTTACGTGGGAGAAGAGTCTGACTCCCACCTCACTACAGCCTCCTTTCAGGTAGTTGTAGAGAATGACAAGGTCTCCCCTCAGCCTCATTTTTTCCAGGCTGAACCACCCCAGTTCCCTCAGCTGCTCCTTGTAAGAATTGTTCTCTAGACTGTTCACCATTCAGGAAATGTTTTACTTCTCTCCAAGTTTTTTTTCAGCAGGCTGCTGAAGAAAATAAGTGTCATTTAACCGAGGTGTTTCCCTGGTGAGGGAACAGACAGCCAAGAGCCTTGAAACTTTGGGGATCCTCCTTCCCAAGCACCTGAGTCCCCGGCTGCCTGACACCCTGGGCTCCCGGACTGATCATCCTGGAGACACCTCCAGTGTTTGGCACTGAGGTGGTTGTCAGCAAACTGTCCAGTAGCCAGAATCTTCTTTCTTTCTTTTTTTTTTTTTTCAGAGACTCTCAGCAGAGCAGG
Source organism: Buceros rhinoceros silvestris (assembly GCF_000710305.1). Taxonomy (NCBI): domain Eukaryota; kingdom Metazoa; phylum Chordata; class Aves; order Bucerotiformes; family Bucerotidae; genus Buceros; species Buceros rhinoceros. The sequence continues at coordinate 7,665 of NW_010415875.1, read as the reverse complement.
AATTATCAAAATCATCTGTGAAATGCACTGACTGTTCCTCCTCTGCCCATTCCCATCTCTCGGTCTCAGAATCTCAACTCATCTCTCAGCATCCCAGGACTCAGGAGTGCTGTTCCCAGTGTGGAACAAAGGCCTCAAATGAGAGATTTTTTTTAAGGGGAAAAACTCCACATTCTTAGATAATGAATACAATGTGTTCCTGCATTTGTGTCATATATTGTCTGCAACCACGAAAATAAGAGAAAATTTATCTGAGATGGAAAATTCTGGAACGGAATCAGAGAGCTGCTGGAGATGTCTGAGTCTACAGAGAAATGCCTGCAAAGCAAAAGCAAAGAGGTAGATGTCCCGTTTGGCAGAAGACCTTCCTAAAATAATTTATGATGTTTTCAGCATTTGTCTGGAAACATCAGCACGTCCTTTGTATTTTCTCATCCTTTTTCTTCTTAGACTTCAGTTTCTGCAGCACCACTGGCATTGTGATCTCGGCTGAAATCCAGGGGGTGCCCTTCTGGTCTCTGAAAGCCGTTTTGCATTCAAAGTGGTGGTCATCAGCGAGTGACACGAGCCACTCCAACCATTCGGTCAAACATTCCCGTGCACTGATCCACACACAGTTGTAAATCTATCATGTATGTAAGTAAGCGAAGGAAAAATAGGACAATCTTGAGAACTGTGCTGAGATGATGCATGTCCTTTCTAGAACTGTGTGGAGTTTGTAAAGGCCAGGCAAAAATAAGTAAGACGGGAAAATTCACTAGTTCCCACCTGCCTCCAGGACAATCTTGAGAACTGTGCTGAGATGATGCATGTCCTTTCTAGAACTGTGTGGAGTTTGTAAAGGCCAGGCAAAAATAAGTAAGATGGGAAAATTCACTAGTTCCCACTTGCCTCCAAGCAAATAAACCAGCAAAGCTCCCTATGCCTCCCTTGAGATACCGATCTGCTCTGCTTTCGCCCCAGCCACTATGAAAGGGGCTTTTCTTCCACTTAAACTGACCTTTGGCAAACGTTTCCCTTTCAATTAAGATCTGAACTGTCCCTGGACTGCTGTCGCTGGACCTATGCCTCCCTTGAGATACCGATCTGCTCTGCTTTCGCCCCAGCCACTATGAAAGGGGCTTTTCTTCCACTTAAACTGACCTTTGGCAAACATTTCCCTTTCAATTAAGATCTGAACTGTCCCCGGACTGCTGTCGCTGGGGACAGGGGGGAGGAGGCTTTCTGAAGCCGCTCACACAAAACTCAGGACAGAGAACAATTACCTGAATTTAGAAGGTTAATTCCAGTCTAGACAAAGTCAGAGAGAAGTCATCGAGCAGTCTCCGTTGGAGAACAATATGTTTGTCTTTCTGGATTCCCTGGTCTCCATGTGCTGGCTGCTTACTATATACTATGAATATTTTTCTCATCAGCTGTTGAGCAATTGCTGTATCTAAGCACTAGGCTTGCTGTCCTCAGGTCTTTGTCGGTTTTACAGCCCAGGGTGAGCCTCCCAGGAACGAGGCTCTGACTGAGGCTTGACCGAGCTTGCTGGAGTAAATGGAAAACCTCTGTGGACAGCAGGCTGGGCGTGGATGTTTCGCACTGGGAAAGTTGTTGCCTGAATGAACCGAAGAAAATTTACTAAAAATGTAGAAAAACTTACTGCATGGCAAACTTAAAAGTGAAGCCTGGAGTGACTTAATATGCAGTCTCAATAAAAAGGGCCAGGATTAACTAGAAGAAGAAAAACATGAGGTTAATGACTAGAAACTTCAGAGGGTTGCATTGAACATGTTCCTATCAGCCTGAGTTCTCCAGATTTTGCAAATCCTTGCTAAGGGGCCGGTACTGCCGGCAGTGTTACAATAGCACTGTCTGAAGAGCGGCTACGTGATGTGCTGTGAAATGCTCGTGTTTTCGCAGTAGAGTTATGTGAGTTCCGTGGCACTGCTGGGTCAAGTCAGCTGCACCAACAGTGTCGCTGTTAAGATGGTCAAAGGATATGACCTAAGCTTGGCTTGTGTGAGGAAGTAAGACACTTCAAAACAAGGCAGTTCTCCTTCTCTCCGTGCAAAGAGAATCTCACAGCACGTACACTGGTCAACTTCTCTGCATCCCGACTACGTAATCTTAGGTGCTCCTAAGCGCAACTCAGTAGCCTCATAACGTAAGTCATGTTATTAGGCTAACAACTCAAAATCCTTTGCATGTGACTCTCCTTCCCCTAGTAGTCATCATTCTCCCTGACTTCAGCGGTGTCTCATTGACCTCTCTCCTTGTCCTTCAGGTCCACTATAGGGTGAATTCCCACAACCTGACTTACTTGCTGTGCCCAACATGGTGTTCATGGTGTGATGGAAATTTATGAATCCTCCGTCCTCTTGGCATTCCTAATACCAAAACTAGTTAAACCTCATGCTCGTACACTGATAAAGTGATTTCCTTCCCAGTTTATCTCTTTCTGCGGCCCTCCTCCTTATAATTGCATCCTGCACAAATATTCTGTTCCCTTTCCAGGTTTCTACCTGTTTATTTACTTTAATGCCTTGTTGATGCGCATCCTCTGCCATGCCAGAAATCCTAGCCCCATTTGCCTGGATATCTAGTTTCCCACTGAGCAGACGCGTGCTTTCTTCATCGCAGAAGGAAAGCCCTTCTCATGCTCCTCTTTAAAATCTGCATCTGATCATTTTGCCAGGCATTTTTATTGTGCTGCCTACACAACAGTGCCAGTTAAGCATGATTGTGCAGGCAGCCAACGGAATAAATAGGCCTATTCTGTGTGGTTTTGTGCCCACACATTTACATGTGTGCGGCTGAACTATTCTATTTAAATAGACATTGCACGATCTATTGAAACAGGACCAAAGTATGTGAGGAGGAGGCAGTGTGAGTGAGCGTGTAAAGAGCTGGACTGTGACTTAGGTTTTGCTGCCAGCTCTGAAAAGTCACTTGCTTGTGCCTCTGTTTCCCCATCTTTGAAAGAAGAATAATTTTGCTTACCTTGCTTACCAAAGTGATAAAATAAGCTAGGTAGTAACCATACGGTGATGTTTTCGCTGTCCCATTCTTTCTCATTATGTGTCAAACCAACTGGTTTCACCCGCTGCTAGATTAGACCGTGGGCATCTGAAGGAATCCTACGGTTTTCACAGCACGATGGCAGAGGCGTTGCAGTGCTCCCGAACTTTCAGGTACTAATGCAACACAAACTTCGATGACATTAGAAGTACCTCTCCTGGAGCTACGGACAGTGCTACAAAGGGGAATGCTAAGCATCTGCACTATATAAAAGGGATCTAAAGCAATTTCTTGTGACATTTTATAGTCTGATGGTTGTCTGATAGAGACCCCATATGGGATGTAAATTGTGTGTTTTGCTGCCGTATGCTTGGGGAAGCAAGATCCATTTGTTCTTTTAGAATAGAGAAGCCTGCTGAATTCAAACCAGAAGTCAGATACACATCGTCTTCATCCCAGCCTGTGTTAGGGCTCTAACAGTTCTTTATTCTTTTACTTTTGAGTGCTGCATAAAGCTCTATTTGGTGTAGCTGAGTTTCTATCACAGGGAATTTTCATATTATTTTTAAAGATATGTATCACACCCTGGTTGAAAACTGTATTTTCATGCCAAGAAAAAAAAAAAAGAGAAAAGACATCCCTCATATAACATACGGAGCCAAATTTTGGTATAAGCCTGACTCCATGAATTTCCTGAATTCATGAGTATTCCAGTCACTTACACGAGGGCTGAATTTGGCCTGGGATGCACTTTAGTTCACTGGATTGCTATTTGAAAATTAAGAAGTTTCTGTTTAATCTTTTCAAGGTTTTTATCCCTCTCTAGTAAGTCACGGGAAAGATAGGTTGAATGGGTAAGGAGGATTGTCTGAGTTTTCTCTTTGCTTTAGTGTGACACCTTGTAATTTTGGGGGATTCTTTTTCCTTATTTGAGACCTGTAGCAGTTTTATAGCTGTGCATAAAGAGAAGAAATAGCAGCTGGGGAGGCACTGAAACTGCCAGGCTGAACATCTCCATTAGCAAGATGCACAAGATGCTGATCTTACCCAACCCCTGCTGTAATTCTAATAACAAGGCAATTTTTGCTTAAGCAAATCGTGTTCACAATTGTTTAGGCCCTTAACAGTATCTGTGATTTCCTAATTGCATCTTTCTTGCTTTGTGTTTTTCCTTTGGCCCTGAGCCTTAAGAATCCTGAAGGAGAAACAACATGATCCTGAGAGGATATTTTCCCTCAGGAAAAAAATATACCAGGCTGACAGATTTAAAATTTTTGCAGGATACATGTACTGGATCAGAAGAAAATGGCTTTGCTTCCAACATACCTGGTATATGGGTGTTATCTGAGGTTAGGGACTTTGTAACCATTGCATCAAACAAGATGCCACAGGGCAGATGCTTCCCACCTAACTTCAGACATCTACACTAATGGTACTTGGGTGTGAGTTAACCATGTCAGGGGGTAGAAACAGGCATTTTGAGAGAGACAAATTTCATCCTGATGTGGATATCCAAAGCAGTCCTGAGTTAAGATCTTTTAGACCCAGCTGTTTCTTTCTCCTAGCCATAAACAGGCTGTATGTGACCGCCCCCCATAGATACCTCCAGGGAGAGGAGTCCTTTCCAGAGATTTTCAATTTGTGCTCCTGAAGTTCATGACCGCTTTGAAAATGCATGCAAATTACTTTCCTTGGGTCAAAAAGTAAATCTGCAACCAAGCCCTGAGTAAAGGTCAAGATCATTCAGTTCATACGCTGGTCACATCGCCGTCTCTGACTCCCTCTACCACGTTTCCATCTTTCATTGCTTATTTTTTGATAATGTGACCA
>NW_010415875.1:0-2660 GCF_000710305.1 Buceros rhinoceros silvestris | reverse complement strand
TCTGTCTTTCATTTGCATACAGATAAAAGTCATAAGCCATGAAACAGGCTAGTCTTATGTCACCCGTGATTCCACCTTCCTGCAGGGATTTGAATATATCTGCCATGAAGAAATTTCAGGCAGTTTACACACCTCGAGGCAGGGACGTATCACTCCTCCTTGTTCTCTAACCTACACGTGGACTGCCAACAGAGCGTTGCACTCACCAGAGCACTGAAGAGAGAGAAAAGAAAAAGCAAACCAAGACTGTGATAAACTCCAAACTAATAAAGCAGATCAGAAAAGGCAGCCAGGGTGGGTTAAAAGGGAGTTTTCCAGGGGTGCTGCTGAAAAGAGCTTTTGTGGCACTTGGATGTTGCGGGACAGAGCAGAGAGCTCAGGCTGTGTGGTGCGCTGCCTCCCTTTGGCCCCATTTCTGTGGCACGACCAGCACCGCTGTCTGTCCCGTGACTGCACCAGAAGCAGGGGCAGCCAGAAACCAGATAACCCATCCTCGGAAAGGCTGCAGGGCTTCAAAATTTGGTTTCATTCTGAATCATAAATTAAAGTGACTGTCACAGATTTTTTTTTCATGGAGGGAGATGTTCAAACGCTGAGGACAAATTGTTTCCCTTGGACTTACTTACTCAATGAGACTTCATTTTACACTTACGCGAGATAGCAGTGTTAACATAAAAGCTCTAGAAAAAAGGTAAAAACAGAATATTTAAACACCTTCTGCAAATATTTTAATGAAAGCCATAGATACCTGTAAGAAATTTTTGATTTGTCAAACCAGTATTTTCCACCAGAAAAAAATAATGTCCCTCTAAAAATCCTCTGCCTTGTCTTTCCAATATATTCTCCTACTAGTTAAAATCAGGTATTATCCAGTCAAAAATATCTATGTGTTATGTTCCCCTTTCGATTTCTTTTCTGCAAGAAAGAAGGTCATCTAGTGATTTATGGAGGCCTGTGAAGACCAATAGACTTTTTTTTCGATGGAGGCCAACCTGAAGATTTTTAATCTCTGTGTCATATCAGGATTTAGGCTTCAGGGTCAAAAAGGAAAGTTGGTAGGGGAGTGAGCAGGGAGGAACCATCAACCAGCCATGCTAGACGGTTGCAGATGAGTAAAGGTTGACCTCACTATTTAAAATCAGGCCAAACTGATTGTCATATATTTGCAGAACATCATCTTTTGTCATTATCCCCCTTTCAATGTGTCGTGGGACACAAGGGCCAGGCATCCACTGCATTCGCACCGGGAAGATGCAACACCATAGGCAGCAAGCAAGTAAAATCCCAGATCATTCAGGAAAGTAAATACTCCTCTGTTCCTCTGTGGGTCATTTGCCCTCTCCTCAGTGGTCTCTTCAGTAATAGGTTAGTGTGGTCGAATAATGTACGTGGCTGAGCATTTATGAAACTTGCTTAGGCAGAAAATGAGCTTGTGCACTGTTTGATAATCCAGCAATTAGTAATCATCGCATTAGTTTCCTTTGGGAAGAAACGATGATTACAGGAAAGTCACACCACACTGCATTAACAAAGCATTCAAAATGCTTTTACAAAGTAGGTAATATTTTACAAATAGCTCTGTAAATATATCCCTGGGCAAGGAGATTAAAATCAAGACTTAATTTAGGGAACACCTCCTTTGATTAAAAAAATATGATCCTAATAACAGCTGGAGCCATTTGTCCAGATAAATCAGATGCTACTCTCAACTCTTCTCTGTCGCCAAACTCATGAAATATATGGCATGTCTAGGATTTGTTGGCTGCGTTCTTGTGCTATGAACACAGACACTAGTCTGCTAACAAAGAAAAACGGTGGACTCAGCAGCTATGGCAAAGCCATATCTTCTTTTCTCATTCTTACTGATTAAAGCTGAGAGAAAACTGTTCTTGTGAAACCTCTGGAGCTTTCTGATTTTTCCCATATTAGGTGTGAGCTGAAAGCAGTCTGTGTCTCCTACTGCACCTTTTACCTCTAGAAAGGAAAGGAAATACCACCAAACTTTTTTAAAGGTAGAGCAGAAGGTTCACTAGCTGAGACCTGGAAAGAATAACGGATTTTTAGGACTGCTACCTCAACAGATTGCCTTAGGGACTGTTAAGTCCCTCATGTTTCTAGCATCTCTAAATTTATCATAAACACATCTTCTTTTCAGGACTCTGCCAACTTATCTAAAGAAAAAAAAAATCACTTATCTTGAAGATGATCAAGAGGTTGCAAAAGCAACAAAAAAGGAAATGTATTGGATTATCTTTCCTCTCTGCTCCGCTCCCATGCAGGATAGAGCATCTCCACAAAAACATTTCTCACAAACAGTTGCACCTGAAAACTCTTGGCCAGGCAGCTATAGAGGCATGATCTGTATCATCCAATGGTGAACTTATTTTGGTTGTTGGAGACAGAGATGATCAAGGGTGAGGATGATGAAAGAAAAAATCACAGGCATAAATTAAGAAATACAGACGGCATCACAAAATTAATAACGAGAAGGCACCACAAAAAGATAACAAAATGCTTTGCTGCTTTGCCAAGGAAGTTCAAAGCTCACAGAAAGCTCCACTTCCAAGCTTCGCTAGAAAAGAGGGGATGTAAAAGTCTCCCAAGTTCGCATTGGTTTCACTTTCCTAAAGCTTGTGTTTCTTGGGTGTGGTGGCTGCAAA
>NW_010415874.1:21952-42255 GCF_000710305.1 Buceros rhinoceros silvestris | reverse complement strand
CGAGCCAGGGCGCCTCGCCAGAGGCGCGGAAGGAAATCCTGTGGATTAGCTATTGATTAAAAGACGGGAAGTCGATAGTTGTCTCAGCGAAGGCAGGAGGTGCCACCGGGTGGGTGCCAGAGGCGCCTCTGCGTAACCTGCTTACAGGCATAAATGTCCCGAGAAGGGAAACGGAGAGCAAGGGCAAGAAATCCCAGGAAGAAGCAAATTCAAGGTAATAACTGAGGCACCTTAAAAGGCCCTTGTAATGCTAAGTGGGCAATAAAGTGAATGGAAACCCACCCTAACTATACATATATGTAAATCAAGAAGTGCGTGTTTTGTCTTTTAGGAAAGATTTTTAGAGGGTAGATATTTCTGTGAAATTGTCATGATGGGCAGCTGTCAAAAAGACAAACAGAAAGTTACAAACTGGGAGAGCACTAAAGAACAAGACAGAAGATCACCCCTTGAGCAGTCCAGCAGGCTACGGTTTCAGGGCTGCGTGCAGTCCTGGTTCCCTCCATCACGGAAAGCAGGTTGTGAAATTAGAAAAAGCAGGCTGGGCACAATGAGAGATCTGGAATGGTTTCAGAATAAAGGAAGACCAAATAGCCTAGGACTTGGGTCATCTGTTGAAGCGGTGCACTAACATCTCAATTTCTTTTTTTTTTTTAGAATGATAATAAAGGAAAAGAAAAGAGTTCATGAGGAACCTGTACAGAAGAAGAAAAAGGTGAAAAGTAGTTGGAGCCGAACTACCATTAAAATTGAGAAAGATGTTCAAACTGTCATTAAAACTGAGGATGATGACCACCTTGAGATAAAAACAAAGGTAAGGAAAGAGGAAAATGTAAACGAAGATGAATGTTTAGCCCAACTGGAAACAAAGAAGAGGAAGAAGAAGAAAAAGAAAGCTGGTTCTGAATTACGGAAAGGAGCACATTCAGAAAGCTTTGTGAATGCAGGCGGCCATCTGGATTCAGAACTTCAAGGAGATTCAGGGGAACAAATTAAAATTCCAAAAAAGAATAAGAAAGAAGCCCAATGTCATTCCTCCTTATCACTGAAGAATAATCACAGTAGTGATGTGGAGCTTTCAAATCATGATACAGATGGTATCAAGGAAAATGGATTCGCTTTTAAAAAAAGCAGAAAGAATACTGCTTTGAATTTGGAACTGGATGGTGAAGTACCTAAGAAAAAAAAGAAGAGAGGCATTTTTCCTTTTTCACTGGAGGACATTCAGGACAGCAAACCTAAACAGTCTGAACAAGTTTCTAAAAAACCACACAAATATATTTCACAAGAAGCATCTTTTATGGGTGAAAACCATGGAACAGGTATTATCCAGGGTGATGGGGAGAGTTACTTGAGAAGAAAGAAGAGGAAGAAAAAGAAGGGTAAGTCCAGCCCCTTTTTACCACTCGCAGATAATCAGGACAACATCTGTGGAGTTCCTGGTAGCCCTGCTGCATTAAGGGACTTCAGGAAAAGGCAAAGAAAGCATTTCCAGGAGCTTACACTGGCAGCTAGAGAGGAAGAGGACACCACCGAGAACTCCAGAAGTATCAGAAACACCAAGAGGAAGAAGAGAAGCAAAGATGTTTCTTCTTTAATATGTGAAGATAATCGAGACTGCAGTCACAGAGTTCCTGATAAGCATCTCGCAGCACAGCAAGAAGTTGAGCCTGAGGAAGAAAAACTTTCTGGAAAAAAAAGCAGGAAGAGTATCAAGGATGATGCTGAAGTTACCAAGAAGAAGAAGATGATTCAGGAAGAGAAGAAGGAAATAACATATTCAAAAGTTTCTTTAAACAACAGTAGTGTATCTAAAACCCAAAGAAAAACGCTACTAGAAAGCAATAAAAAGAACAAAGCGAGCAAAATGAAGCGAGCTGAATGTGTCACAGGGGATGCTCTAGATGGGGTATTATGCAATAATAATCATATGCTCTGTGACAGAAAAAGGAAAAAAAGAAAAAAAGCAGCACCACAGGACTCTGCTGAAGAACCAGGTTCAAAAGCAAATACAAAAAGGATCAAAAGAGAAGTCGTGGGAAATGAGGCACTGGTAAGCTGTAAAGACGAGGGCATCTTTGCACCCTCCTGCTAAGGCACTGAAAGCTTTTTAGGTCGACAGTTTCCTATTTTGGGGGCTGTTCTGCCTGTTCAGACCCTTAGGTTACATTTAGGTCAACAGGGGCCTCCTCCGCGCTGTGAGAGCAGCATCAGCTGATCTGATTTCCATGTGCAATAGCTGAGAACATGGGAAAGCATTTTTTAACGCCTGCTGCTGTAGTCATCGAGGGTTTCAGTTGTGAAAACATTAGTATTGCAACTAACAGCAAGTACTGGCACAAAACAAAACTAGTATGTACAGTCCTCTCTCCCTCCTTCAGCTGGGCTTAGCAAAGTGGCAACCCTCCTATAAACAGGATTTTAATCCCATGTCATTTCACCTGAGGTGGTTGGTGAACATTGGCAGCATCAGCACATCTAACTGTGTGAGACTTTTCCTCAGGCTTTTGCTGCTGTTAATGCTGGATTTGCGTAATTTTAGAAATAAGGGAGGAATCGAGTCCAAACCTGTTAACTAACTTGGACAAAACTTCAGAGAACATCCCAAGAATCATAAATGTAGACTAGGCCTGGAACACCAATGTATAAATTCTAGTAGAAAAATACTAGGGATCACCCTAAACACAAATTGTTAATTAAAAAACCATATCTATGCAAGAATAAAATAGATGTAAGCGCTGTGTAAATTATAACTGAAAGTAACTGCAGTTGTCTCCAGACTGTTAAAGAAAATCCCATCCCAGCTCTTGCCATACTGTCACTAATGAGGGGAAACTAACGTGGAGAGGAACCAACGGAAGACTTGAAATACAGCGATTTCTTTTTTTCCCCCCAAAAAATTAGGCTATTAAGGTCTAGTTTTTTGCTTTTTCTTTTTTTTTTATCTGACTAGGGCCACATTTTAAAGCTATTTAAGTGCCTGAAGTTAGTAGCTACATGCCTAACCTCTGTTCTCATTGAGAATCTGTGAGATGCTCAGACACTCAGCAGGTATCTATCTGTATTTTTAGCTGCTTAATCAACTTTAAAACAGCTCATTGCTAGTCACTAGGAGCTTGCTTTTATTTTCATAGGTAATGGGAAACTGCACTCCAGTTGTTTCCTGTCAAGAAATTTGAAAGCTTGGCTTGTTCAGAAGTCCAGCACTAGTTGATAAAGACTAGAAGACTTGAAGACTTTTGTAAACTTGGGGCAGTTTACAGAAATACCAGGTGTAGCATTAGCTGCCTCTCAAGCACACTTCACGCTTTGCTGTGCTTTGTTACACACTCATATACGCAGTTTCTTGTTCTGTGGAAGCCTGGCAGCTTTCTTGTGTCCAGTGCTAAGAATTAAATACAGATTTATATAAGCAGGTTCTTCATGGAGACCCAAATACAGGCTTTTTCCACAGAGGTTTGCGTCGGGAGGATGTGTGTACTTACCAGTCATTAGGTGAGCAGACGTTTGGAGCTTTTTACTTAGATTTTTCCTTTGACCTTTCAAAGGACAAGATGGTTTTATTGCTTGGGTGTATTTTCTAGTTAAATTGACATTGAGTTTTTGAGGCATTACTTGAATTTCTGCAGCTGCTCACGTTCTGTGGAGGCAGGATAAGCCCAACAATGACAAGTAAACTTGCATGACCAATTATAAAGGAAAACCCAGCAAATACCTTGCAAACAATTGAGGAGAAGGGTGTAGGGCGATGCATGTTTTTTGTCTTTCTTGTATTCAGCTCTGCCCTTCAATAATAAAAAGTACTTGAGAGAAATTCTCCTGAAGATTGAGAAGTCTGGGTAAATCACTTCCAGAGAAATCTAGTTCCTGCCAGGCCAAAAGACATGCTGTAATAAATGGCTGATAATGTCAGTTTTGCAGGTAGCTGTTCCACAGTCCTGTAACTTTTCTAGTCTGCAGTATTTCACACAGGTCAGCCACATGCCGTAAATTAGCAGGGGTGGGGGCACACTCTTTTTCGACTGCCACTTCACCTTCCAGCTAAAAAAACCCAAGTATGTTGCAGCTGTTCGCAGAATCCAGTCACCACAGTTTTCCTGCTTGTCCTAATAGATCTGAAAAGTCAGTACCAGGCCATCTAGAAGTAAACTGGGGTGGGGTTTTTTGGTATGGTTTTCTTTTTTCTTTTCATCAGAGAAAACGAGCTCTCCTTATTGCAGACAGTGGTCTCACATTTTTAATGGTGCATGTACTCGTGTGTGTGTGAAATCAGTGTATAAAAGGTAGCCTTGGAAAACATTCATGTAAATTATTTGTGGCTTTAAATAAAACTGTAAAGCCTCAAAAAAGTAACAGCAGCTTCTGCTGACAGAAGTATGTTACAAATCTTTTCCTTGTCTTAGTGTTCCACAGCTACTTCATGCTTCGATTGTTACGGTAGGTGTAGCAATAGATCTTCCTCTGGGCCACCTTTTCCAGGCTGGACTAAAGCTTATGGCTCTAATTTACCAGTACGCTGGACTTAGTAGTGCTGCTCCACTGGATGCCCCAAAATGTTATCCTTATTACAGACAGATTTGGAAAAGGCAGGCTGGGGGCAGTGGTCTAGAAACTCCAGTCAGTGGGGCCAAGAGCTAAAGGGCTGCGCTTTGCAGAAGAATTACCAGGATCTGGCTGCTTGTGGACTCTGCCACTGATCTATCTCCTGCCCATCCATTCCTGCCGGAGCTGCTCTGTCTCTTCACATCAGCTCCCGGTTCTTCACCCTAGAGATGGGGAACTAACATGCTGTTTGCTGCCACTGTAGGATACACTTGTGTTGCCTCTCCCTGTGCTCTTTCCAGACCAGAAGCTCCTTGGGGACCATCATCTACTCTGCGTTTGTACGAGACGGAGCACAGTGCAGCTGCCTCTCAGTTGTTGGGTTGTTTGGTTTGGGTTTTTTTAAATTGCTAGCAGGATCAACATGCCTCAAGCTTGTCCTATGCCTTCAGAATGGCCTTTATCGTGCCACCAATTCTGATTGGTTTTTTTAACTTCCACTCTGTCCCCCATTTCAAGTATAAATTTAAAGTTTTATGAAATGGTTTAATTTGAAATGACACTGTCTGCAAATGTTACTGTATGTGCCAGTGATGTTGGCAGTTCCATTTTAATGTGGAAATTTAAAAAAATCCCTCATCCTCTTTGTGAAGAAAAGGATCTCTTCCTTGGGGAGAAAGTCTCTCCATAAAATACACAGGTTTAATTGGCACTTCTAGCTTAGATCTATTTCTTCTTGCCCCAGAACAGTACTATTGCGTTGCTTAGTGGTTTTTTGTGGTCAGAGCTGTGTAAATTCTAATTAACCAGAATAGATAAAAATACTCATACAAGCTTTTTCCTGTTTTACAGGAACATCTGGATGATGTAACCATTGTGCAGGAAAAAAAAGGAAACTGTGATGAAGTTAATATAGACAAGGTACACTCTGGCTTAATTGTGTAAGATTTAAAGCAAGTTAGCGTTTAATGTATGTATAGAATTTGGAACAGAACCCCTGCTTTGTTGCTCCTCTGTGCCAAGACTTTCCTAAATAGAGCTCTGCTTGAAATGTGCTTTACCTTCCATGGGGCGAGTCTGAAATACGCAGCTGCAGTCAACGTCCGAAGCGTCTAAGTAGCTTATTAGGTTAAATACAGGTTTCTTTGCCTCTCATCGGTGTTGGCAGTTTGAGCGCACCCGTTACCTGCAGTTAGAAGATTAAACATACCTGATACAGCAAAATGTTCATTTCAAATACCACTAGAAAATATCACAGTTCTTGTGTTGCGTAGAAGGATCACATGCAACTTTGTAATTACCTTTGCAAAATCCTGAAGATACTAATTACTTTATTCTTATCTCTTCATTGTGTCATTTAACACACTGAAGACAGCGTCTTATGCTGTTTTTTCTGCACGCCAGGTGAGGCGGCAGGCTCTGCAAGAAGAAATCGATAGAGAATCTGGCAAAACTAAGGTTTGCAGTCCCAAAGCAGAACGGGTATGTATGAACTGAGACAGTGATGTGATGGAAATACTGCGTCCCAAAGCAAGATCCTGAAAAAAGCCCTGCACTTGTTTTTGTATGTGTCTCGGGTCCAGGCTTGGCGTAAGTTTTCTGACTGTAAATCTCAGGTCATGCTATAGAACAAGTTAGTACAATCCCAGGAGAGTGACCAGTGAACTCCACAGCACCTGGTGTTGTACAGTGCTTTAATTCTCATCATCAGTCCTCAAAAGCAGCATTTTCTCTGGTTCCTCTGGAGAACGAGTCATGACAAATTGCTACAGAAGACTTTCTGCTGACTGTGCTGCTTCTGCCTTGTACTCAGCCTGCTCCGGACAGGTTTACAGGAAGGCAGTGGAAGCTGTTGCAGTAGTTTTAGCAGGGTAAAAAGATTCAGAGGAGATAAAGCTTTGCTAGTAATTCAGGGTTCTTGGTTGTTTTGCACGACCTGCCATTATGCCTAGGAAGTTGGAATATACCTCAGATAAATGCCAGAAGCAACCCCTGAAGGTTTTTACGTGGCAGGAGGCAGACTGCAATAGCTTTGGAGCTGCAACTGTCTAATAGTCTCTGAAGTCATTGAGAAAAGTGTCACCCTTGGCAGGGGATGTCAGCTCTTTGGTGCTGATCTGTCTCTGTTGTGTCGTATGCAGATGAATAGATGCAATGAAAACTAATTCATCAGCTTCACAAACACTGAGCTGGAAATGCTGCAGCAGGAGCTATGCGTAGCGCCTGCCAGCAATTCACTTCAAAAAATTACAGGGTTTGACAAGCCATAATTATTTTTGCATCTGTGTGGCTGTCTCCCGTTCCAAAGGGAGGACATACATTTATGTCTCTGTCACAGACCTGGGCTTTACAGAAACTTGTCTTTGAGCACGACAAAAATACTGAAATATTATGGTTAGCTTTCTTTTAATGGCAGGTATTCTGGCCTGGGATAGGCAATGATACTCCAGCTTTGCATTTTTTAAACTTAAAAATCCTGCTACAGTTGGCCTGCAATATTGTGTAGCATGCTGTGTGTCATGGTGGCTGTCTAGTGGAGAATGACTGTTTCATGCAAGCTTCAACTGTTCAATTGGAAGGATTTCAGGCTTACATAAGCACACCACTAGTCTCATTTTTTCCCTTTGATGTAGCCAGCTCAGTCTATTTAATTAATGATGAAACATTCTTCCATTTAATATCACCCCCAACTTTAAAGATAAAATTGGGAGTAGCTCTCCTGCCAAAAATAGTAATGAGTGCATGGCTCCTAGCTATAGCTCAGGAGTCAAGTGAGACCCTCAGATAATGCAGCTTGTTATTGGCCAAAAGTTCCCAAACTTTGCAAATCACATGATGTATCTTGGGTTATCCACAAATGGCTGAATTCTGATTTTACTTGGCTATATTCTCGGAAAGGAGCCAGTATATGCAGAGAAAATAAAAATCCTGGAGGAGTGAACTAGTTCAAAGAATACAGTGAAAGGCAAACACAGCAAATAAAGAGAATAGAGCAAACTGTGAGGGAGGGGAGGCTCACCGAGTACTATATTTAGTCCTCTTGGCTAAGAGCGTGCCCGCAGTTTCGCACCCTTGCAACATGTACGAAGTGACAGAGTGAAAGAGGATTAAGTCTGACAGTTGTCTGAACAGAAGAGAAATGATGGGGCAATGTCTGGCTCTTTGAGCTAGGTAAATATTATCCAGAGAGCAGAAAAGCCGAGATTCCTAAAGACAGAGGGAAAGGAGATTCTGAAAGTGCATTAAACCCCGTCTGCAGGTTAAGTGAACTGAAATGCCAATGAACTCATGTGGGCTTACATCATTCTTCTGTCGTGTTCTCGAGGTACTGCCTGCGGAAGGACTGCTTCCCAGCTTGGTCAGCCCTTCGCGTTTCTGTAGCTAGTTCTGTTCTCACACTACCCAGCAGAAATTATATTCCTTGGTCTTGGTAGCATTTAATTCTAGCACTAACCTTGTTTTGCTTTGCAGGATACAAAGTTCGGCCAGTGGAGTACAGCTGCTTTCCAAAGTCCTGAGCGAGGAATGAAGTTTTTTAGACTGATGGGTGGTTTTAAAAAGGGCTCTGTGCCTATCCAAAATCTCTCCACAACTACAAACCAACCGAATATGGCTCTGAACAGGGAAGGGGAGGAGAAGTTACAGCAGGCTCTGAAGATGGAGTTCGATAAAGCAATGGACTTGAAAAAACATAGAGGAACTGGTCTTGGATTTCAGCCTGCTGCAACCAAGAAAGTGTACATAGACAAATATACAACTAGATCTATAAAATTTGAAGATTAAAACTCTGAAGTAATAAAAGGAATGAAAGTTCAACAGGCAGATTCCTTTTTACTTTCCACATCTTTTTACTTGAAATAAAATATAAACTGTTTAAGAAATTTGACTTGAGGCACTTCTAGTACATGTTTTCAACCGCATACTCCAGATTATGTGGAGCTGGGTTCTCACATCAGCTAACAGTAAGTTTTTGTAACATTTCCAATGTTTTCTACGAGGCAAGAGATGGCCTTCTTCAAAGACTGAAGGTATGTGGGCAGTGCCTGCCACAAGGCGAAACTTAGTTCATTTTTATAAAATGCCGGTTTCATGAACTTACTTCTAGCTACATCTTAGTGATTCAGAAGGATTTTAGTGTTCTGTCAGATCCTCACATTTTTCCACCGAGTGGTACAAAGTGATGGCGTTTTACTTCGAAGAAAGTAGGCATGCCTACAAATTTGATGAGAGGAGACTTTTAACTCAAAGTAGTTTCTTAAATATTAGTGTCTTCGTTATAATCATGAAGAGCATTGAACATCCTCTGGATTTTAACTATGCTCTGGCACTTGGATCAAATGAAGGTCAGTGCCTTCTGGATAACAGCACCAAATATATGGGTCTAGACTTCCTAAATTTGGAAAGCAAGGTAATTCTGATAATGTGCTTACGGGGGTCATCACACACCAACGTGAATGAAATTTCTAACCTCTGGATTTTCAGACACTTCCACTGGCTTCCTCATAAGTGTACAAAACAGGAGACTGCATTGTGTATGTAGTTTCCAGAATTCAAGAGTCCAAAGCACTGGTCTGTGTCGACATCACAAAAACATAGTGAAAAACTGTCACGTACTTTATTACTGGCTGTGCCAGTGGGGGACAGTGCTGTTAAGTTTTAGTGTAGCTCTGGTTTTTAAGCAGGACAAGCCTGTCACCTCTTACGTACGTGCCTGCTCCAGCGTAACAGTGTCTGACTTGCAGGAGAACTCCAGCCTTCCACAATTAGGTTACTGTCTCTACTTACCCAGCTCTCTGTTTTTCTGCCGAATCACTCCTTTTCGATAAGATCACGCCAACTCCTTTTTGATAAGATTATGCCATCTGACTACTAAATTTCTTGCTCTTTTAGCATGACCTCACTTTCCACAGTAGTCTTCTCCAGTAGACTGACCTACCTGAAAGTGGCTGCCTCCAGCAGAAAATACACTTAACAAAACAGCAGTTAGTTCCAGCACATTCTGGGCAGCTCCTGAGGGAAAGTGAAAATTTTGCAGAGGTTCCAGCTTAAGGGGGTTGCCATGAAGCCACTCCCATATTTGGGAAGAGAAAGCAATGCTGAACCACCTCCTGCAGGGAGGAAACCATTGCCTTCAGAGTGTCATTAAAACCACCACTACCTCAGGGAGAATCTGTTCTGCACCAATGCTCTCCAGCTCAGGGACTGGCTGCAGCCAGCCCTTCTAGGCTTCTGCTGCTGCTTTACTTCAGGTAGCGGAGGTTCTGCTTTCTCATTTAAGATAAATGTTGAATTCAGGCCCTCAACTACTTGCCTGAGTTAAAATAAAGGAACAGGTAGGAAAATGTCAACTAGCAACTTCATTTAGGAGGAGAGGGACAGCATGTACAGCGTTCTGCTGCAGAGCTCGCACTGCCACTGAGGAAGATGCTAAAGGTGGTGCTAGTCCTAGCCTTGCACTGCCACAAGGACTCGTTCCCATGTAGAACAGCATAATCTATACCAGTGCATTGCTCAGCTGTAGCTTTGTGGATGGCCTGGCACCTTGCCCTTCATAACAGTGCACACATGACAATGACATTGTTTGAAAAACAAGAGACCTGGGGAAAAAGATGAGCTTTTATCAAGCAGACAAACTTGGTCTGGCCTCTATATCTGCTATATACAGAAGGAGGAGGAGGTCTGTAATAAGTAGAGTGCTTCAGCTAAAATTAATTTTGCTCTAACATGGAAGTAAGCCAAAGCAGT
Source organism: Buceros rhinoceros silvestris (assembly GCF_000710305.1). Classification (NCBI taxonomy): domain Eukaryota; kingdom Metazoa; phylum Chordata; class Aves; order Bucerotiformes; family Bucerotidae; genus Buceros; species Buceros rhinoceros. Next base: position 31,968 of record NW_010415874.1, on the reverse strand, counting down.
TTATTAGTGGTTGCGTTAGCTCCTCAGCTAGATGTTTAGAGTTTGCTCCTGACAACTAACTTGAGCTTTCTGCCTGTCATGGAGCTATTTTTGCACTAATAAATAGCAGTAGTAAAACTCTGGGAGAAGTTCCTATGGCAGTCTTGCATCAGTAGGGAAACCAAAGTTACACTGTGCTCAAAAGCTAAAGGCAAAAATTGGTGCCTGTGTGGGGAAGAGGCATGGGGGGGACATTTGTAAGCCTGCTGTGAAAGTTTCCATTTTACAGGATCTGAAACAACTCTGCACTGGGTTTAGAGCAGTTCTGTTGCCTCCAGAGGGCAACTTCTGCCATACCACAGCTGCTTAGTGCCACCCACTTGGCCGTTGAGAGAGCTCAGAGTTTAACCCCACTTACCCAGTTCGTTGTTTACATTTCCAAGCCCAACAGGAAGCATCATCTATGTGCTCCTGAGAGTTGTTTTGTGCAGCTGCAGCAAGAAGGAAAGTTAAATTACAGTGGAACATGGCAACATATGCAGTACTATCATTTCATTATCTGTAATTAATATAAACAGAATTCTTTAAGTAAAATCAGTATAACTAAAATAGTCCTGTACTGAAGGTTTGGTATCAAGTTGATACCACTTCCTAATTATCTTGTATTCCTGCAGTTTTACTCAGCTTACATATATAGTCTGTACCAGGACCAAAGGGTCCTAGTTCAGTTCTTTACAACCTTAACACAAAATACGTATTTTAGATGTACTCTGCTTCAGTAACCACTGAGGAGATGAAAAACATGCAACAGGAACAGTTTAATCATTTGGGTGGTATTTATTACCAGCTCACTAAGTGAAATAGAGGGTTCTAGCGAAACTGATTGCTTTGTTCAGCCTTAACAAAATAAATCATTTTTGTGCAAAGATGTATCTTAATATCCACATAAGGATTTAAAAGCTCATTAAAATACTTACTCCTAAGCAAAAGCAGCAATAGATGCAAGATCTCAACGTGGTTCCGTACCATGGGACAGAAGTGGCGAGAGTGAAGTTTTCTTAGGTGTAGTAGCAGCAGCACATCTCACTAAATTCCACAAGGGCAAGGTGATAAATTCATATACACAAACTCCCCCAGAACAAACAGGTGGAACGCACAGAGTTTTATTCAATGACAGTGTACTTTGTGAATATAGAGTACTTGCATACATTTCCATTTTCCTTTGCAGACAACATTTAAAAGATTCCTTCCATTTTACAAAACACCAACGGAACAAAAATGGAAGCATAAACATGTCTGTGAAAACGTACTGTAGAAATCAGAACAGGAACACCTCGGCCATTTTTCTCTTCCACTGGAACTGACCTAACAAATGCTGGCAGCATCCCAAAGCAGAAGGGCGACTTAGTAGGATTATTACACTGAAATGCTGCTTTCTACAGAGGAGAAAGAGTATTCTGCAAGTGGGATGAAGTTTGGAGGCTGTGAATTGATCCGTGCAGATTATCTTCTGCCTTTGTTGCTAAAATGACAACAGATTAGATTTTGAAATGCTTTTGCAACCACAGAGGTTCAAAAAACCCTTTGCTGAATCTAAGTCAGCATTTAAAATAAGAATATAGTGGCAAAACTGGAAACAGAAATTCAGGTTAAATTATTGCACTCAGAACAGTTTTACCTTTACCTGTGTCCAAGTAAATCTGTCACACTAAGTAAAATAAAAATACACTGAAATCCGCCAGTCAGAATCTAGATCCGTGAATGTTGGCCGTGGCTACATGCTCTCTCGTACAGACTGACTGCCTGGAAAACAGGCGTTCATCAGGTCCTGGACTGCAGAGGAAGCCGAAGGGCCAAGTCTGTGAAATGACTCAGTTCAGGTTGTTTGCTTCGCCTCTTGATGTATTCGAGTGTGTTCACCTAGTATGAGAAGATACATATTTTTAGATTTTTTTTGCCTTATGTCATAGGCCATCATTTAATCTATGTGAAGGTGTTTTAATAGACACTCTGATGATTTTTCCTAAATTTCACTGGCTACATGAGCACTTGCATTTCTTACTCCAGATTTTGCTATCACGTATATCTTCCTTACTGGCTCCAGAATGCTGCTTTCCAAGCTTACACCACGCAGTTCCTCCACTAAATAAAAATGCTGTATTTCTCCTAAGGAGAGTTTTCTGTACTGAGAACAAATTACAGCACCCAAGATTTCCAAGTTCCATAATGTGTGAAATACATTTACAAGTGCTAGAAGAACACAGAGCACTTGAAATAACCTGCTTATTCATTAAGAAGTATCTTAAAAATATTTTTAAGTATTTTTTTTTAAGCTCATTGAATCACTTTTTTTAAAGAGAGGAACTTGTAGAAGATAATAGGCTTATGCAAATCAAGAAACTGGTACCTTTTCCCAAATGAGGAACTGAAAAAGATCTCCAAGAACTAAAATTTCTCTGCATTATCCTTTTTTCTTACCGTAGTCTTGGTGTCAGCAAAGCCGTGTTTCTGAGCAAGATTCCAGAGATTGACTGCCAGCTGGTTTAGTTTGTTGTTTCGTAGATCCCCATGAGCTAGAATAGTGTTAAAGAAATAGAGTGCCAGCTGGCTCTGTCGCTTTAGGGTCTGTAATGAAAAAATATGAAATATTCCTATATTACAGTATAGTCATCCCAAAATATGCAGCATAACCTCGCCAGGTTATACTCACTTTGTAATCCACAGCAATCATTACAGACACAAGAACATGGGCATAGTATTCAAAATGCAGTAAGTAGTGAATGAACCTAAGCTGCTGTAAATAAAACAACTGCACAAGACTCCTACAGCTCATACCGCTTTGGCACAGCACCGGAGCTCTGACACACGCTTAACTCAAGACTCCCTACAGCTGCACAGAAATCACCCTCCCACCAACCAAGCTTGCACTTATATCACCATAGCTATATATGCTGGGCTTTTTCTTTTTTTAGAGGGACCACTATCACCAATCTGGATTAATGCAACTTCAGGCTTTTTCCAGCAGTCTATTCTGCTTTTACCTATTTAACCAAACGTTTTCCCCCGCCATTCTTTCACTGAAGCTTTAGAGATACCAATGTATTTGCAGCTACTTCCCCTAACACTGCGGAGAAGGGGCCTTGAGGAGGACCCCTGATTCACTGCAATCTACCAGGGAGGAGCACCCAGCCCTTCAGCCTCTGTGGAGGAGTTCTGGGGCACAGACAGTCCTGCACTAAGCTTACAGGGTCCTACCACCCTGATCTGGGGCAAGCGGAAAACAAATAATTAAAATGCTACTGCAGGTTCTGCCTATTCCTACCAAATACGTTTCCAAAGGCTAAAAGGATGAATTATTACTGGATGCATCCGAGACCTCGCAGCTGCTTTGCAGCTGCCCTTTGTGTTTTGCTCAAGAGAGACCACTCATAAAAGCACAGCTCCATCTTACACAGAACCCACAGCAGCAGGCTAGCAGTTAAAACAAAACTGTCAGCTGAGCACCTCGATTAATGAACTTACTAAACACTTCAGCCCTCTCGGCTCAATACACGCCAGGGGGCTGGTACACAGCATTCAGAAACGAAGCTGCAGGAAGAATGAGGCAGAGATTGGGGTGTGAGGAGTGCAGTGATCTCTGACTTGTGCTCTCCTGACAGGATACGAATGCAGCCAGGCAGCCCCTGCCCTCTCCCTAAGGGACTGAAAGTAAATTAACTTCCCTTCTCGCTGTCAGCAGAAGAGAGGTCAGGCGCTATTAATCTAAGAAATGGCACACACTGAGCTGTCAATCTTTCAGATAAACACAGAAAAAGAGAAAGCCGTGCCGGTAAAGAACTGGCTGAGTTGAAAAGAGGACATGACATGCCTCAAACTAAAAGCATCAGGCTGCTACTGTACGTGACGCACACGATACATTTGTACATGCAGAAAAAATCTGACACATCAGAAACCATGCATGCCCACACATGCATATGCAATGCCCATTGCTGCTTGAGGCCCTAGAAGTTCTGTAAGCACATGAAACTACCAAATGACAGCTCATCCCGTAACGGATCTACATCAGCAATTTCCATCCCAACAGCTCCAAAACCTGTTTAGAGGCTAAAACTGCAACCATCACTCGGAGCACTGGACTGCACTTCCTACCAGACAGAGGAATAAAATTAATCAGCCTAGTCCAGTAGAAGGAACACAAAGAGCAGAAATACAACTCAAAATGACAATAAAAGGGAAAGTAGTTTTAAATGCTTAAATCTTACTGTAATATTTCTCTTGTAGGACTAACATCCTTTGGGGAAAAGCAGGTACAGGGTACAGCCAGCTAGTCCCTGTTTTGCCACATTATTCACAAGCCTGCCACATCACCATGTATCCCGCATTAACAAAATAACCTGCATCACCTCTTAATTTTTTTCCCATTGACCATCTAATTCCTGTGTGTCTTCTGCTGAATACAAACTTCAAAGAGGTTCCTGGAAATTGCTTGGAGGTTTTGTCAGAAGAAGTGGGACAGTTAGGTTACCGGGCAGAACGCAAAGGCAGCAGGGCTCCAGTCTGAATACCCACGAGCGAGGTTTTCCAGGCAGTATCAATGCAAATACAAACCCCATTCTTTAAAATAAGGATGATATTTTTGACTAATCTGAAACATATGTACTTCAAAAAGGATCATACTTCAAAAAAGTTCTAGAAACAATAAAAAAGCTGGAAGAATGAGAGCACAGTAACGCTCATTGTTTTGGGGTAGGTATAACAGCCAGGGTTTGGCATCTAGTCACCAGTTACAGAATGCAAAGTGGAGAGAGAGGCAGGCTCAGGTATGCAGTAAATCCCAGCACGTCTGAGAACGAACAAGAACAGTCAGATAAGGCTTCGCATGATGAGGAATACGAATGTGTGTGTAATGTGGCACCGACCTCCGGCCCAGGGGAGGTATTTATGCCAGCCTGCTGCCAGGCCTGCTGACCTAACCGCGATGGAATTGTGGGTGGCACTCCAACCCACAGGATGCATTCACAGGCAGCAAGCAGGAAGCAAGCTCAGCTATTTGGCAACCACACACATCATGGGACTAGCAATTCCCTCACCAAAAACAGTTGCCAGCTTTCTAGGCAGCACATTTTCCATAACATTTGGAATAATGCTGTTGACAATGAAACAAAGAACAAACTGCATCATCCCAGAACGGAACTCCCTCCACTGAAGTGCAAAGCAACGTCCACGTTTCACACAGCGTAACAGAAAAAAATAGGGTCTTTCATATAACAGATCAAGTAATGTTGTATTTCACAAAATTCTGGCTGGCAATTCAAATATTCGTTCCTGTCTTTCAGTGACTTTTGCCAGACATCTACGTCATAAGGATACCTTGAGCCTTCCGTTAGAAAAGCATTTGTGCGTGTAGATACGTTGTTCCTCTGAAGGTGTGTCTAGCCTGCTGCTGCTCCTGCGCACAGCTTTGAAATAACTGGCTCTGACACTTGGTAACAGTCCATCTGTGGCAGCAGAGCTCAGCGGGACCTGTAAGGCTCCTCCAAGGTACTAAACATGTCAGTCTAGGCCAAGTCTCCATGCTGATACAGCATCTGCTGGCTAGTAGTACCTCAACTACCTAGCCTGAAATTAATTCCAGCACTATTGCGATGCTGGTGGTTACATCCTTGTGATCCTAATCAAGGTATTCCTAAAGAGAGCCATGACAGGCAGCCTTGGCTTTCCTTAAAAGTTCTCACATGAATCCTTTGGGAACTTTGTAACATCTGTTAGTCCACTGGAAAAGATCATGAGCTGCACAGGGCAAGCAGGTCCTCAGCTCTCTCATTACACAACTGTCCTAACACTGGTAAATGAAGCAGGTAGCACCAACAGCAGCTGGTACAAGTTTATTTAGAATTAAAGGAAATAATGATTTGAGAAAATACCAAGAACCAAGCTGCAGCTGGCTGCTCATGTACCACACAAGAGGATATATATCTCCTATTTCACCACTCCTCTAGCACACTGACACGGTCAGAAGAGAAAATGCTTTCTTTTGGATTCAACCCTTGAAAAGAACAATCCAGAACCTCCTTCTAGAGTACTCAGAGTCTCAGAGACAGCTTCTGCTGGCTCAGGGTGCAGTAAACACACCTCTAGTCCTAGGTCTCTACTAGCACTGCGGTAGGCTCATCTCTATTTCAAAGTCCTTCATGTATTTTTAAAGCTTTCAGTATCGATAGTGCTGCTCTCATCAGTTTGATTTCCCTCTAAAATTACTCCAACAAAGATGTGCTCCATGTGGAACCTGAGGTTCCTGGAGGATCAGACCATACTTTCCAAAGCCCTACTCACCAATCCTGCTGTCGATCACTAGCAGAATCCCCATGTGTTTATTTTGGTTTCCACCATTTACCAAATATCTTACAAACATGCAGAAGCAGTGTTGCCAGTTGAACTATTTCTGGTCTTTAACCTCCACCAGCATGTCCGAGTGTAATGCTAATGTGTAATGTAACGGTATGTAATGCCAATGGTGTAACAGAAGGATTAACCTGGGAGTTAGGACTCTCCAAGACAAAGAAGGGGCATTGATATGCACCCACCAGCCACAGTTCTGCATTGCAACGCGCCCCTCTTCTTGCTGAGCCACCAGCAGGAAACTGCAAGCCTGCCAGAACAGGCACCTCCACCACCCGCAGTATCTTCTGACAACTGCAGCAGGTAAATTCTCTTGCTTCCCTCTTCCCAAAGAGGAACATCTTGTTTAACCACCTTTGGAAAATCTTGGCCAAGGACACATTCTTCAGGATTAGCAACCTCTTCTCAATTTAAAACATGCTCACACACAAACAGAGAATGTTTCTAGTTCAGTATTCAAAAACAGGTAAAATCAAGTAAGTTTATATAAAATTAAAAATCAGATGTGTTGAAAGGAGAGGCCTCAAGAGCATACACAGAAATTACTTCCTATCGCTCCAGTTCTGATACTTACTATAAAAATCCAGTATGTATTATACGGTACATGGGAAGACTGCCATCCTAACATGGGACTGCCGAGGACACGCTACCACGCTCTTAAAGTTTTGGATCAAAATTCGTGTTTGAATAAAACATACTCCATCCGGACATTTATCCCTGAGTAGTGAGAGGCAAGGTATTTACATTTCTAAGAAACCTGGAGCATAAGATTAGTCTTCCACCCACACAAAGGCCAAGAGGATTCACTGGTACATGCTCTAATGACCAGAAACAGCTTGAACTTTACAGAACTGTCCAGAACTGTAATTTTCCATTCCAAGTCTGTCACATAAATGAAGCATTCTCTAATACTGTGGAAAGACCACGCTGTGTTAACATAAGATGCATCGTTCTCTTCCAAATTGCCATTTTGGTGAATGCATTTTATTGTGAGAAAAAATTGTTTTACTTCATCGCTTTTGAAGGAAATGAAGCAATAAAAATGCAGAATCATCAGAGGCTAGTTCATTTAAGTGAGCAGCCAAGATGAAGAAAAATAAAAGGTCACCAAGACTGAAGAAATCCAAATACCACAGTAATTTTATGATCAGTTCTACTTTAGCACAAATAGAGGTCTCTGACAACAGTCTCATTGACTTTATTTCTTCAGCCACAACAGCTCCTCAAAAAACTATTCGTTCCTACAAAACAATTTTTATCTAAACCTCTCAAGCACTTTTACTCAATGAAGCAAAATAAATGCTCCCCCTCTGTAAATAAGGATGGACAGAGAAGTAAATCCAAGGCTGCAGAGGCGAAGGTAGGGCAAGGACCTATATCCATGCTGCTTAGCTTTAAATCCAGTTCCCTATGCAACAACTGCTTCAGTGAACAAACACAGGATCTCAGTTCTCAAAGTATTAAGCTTTAAAGCGGGGGGGGCGGGGAGGGCACAGAAAAAGCTCCTTTCAGAATCCATTGCCACCCACATAGTCCACATAGGAGTCAGATGCAAAAAGTCCTTTATATACAACCCACGGTCCTGAAAACTGTTAAAAATCTCCTTCAAATACCTGCTTGGACATTCTTAGCTGTGCAAAACGATTGTTTTCTGCTGTTGGTGTTCTGAAAAAGACCTGCACATCACCTGCTGGTGGTGTGTACAACGATGTTGAGGAATTCAAACAAAGCACTTATTCATTTTAGATCTCTACAATTGCTCAAAGGAAGAATAATCAGGATAACAAAAGCAGGGAAAAGGCTGAACTTAGCACAGTGTCCTCCAAACGTATCACTTAACACATTCTGTATTGGCAAACACTACAGGCTACTGTGCAAAGAGGCTATCTAAAAAATTCCATCAAATTCCTCATCCCCGGCTCTCCCGTTTCAGCCTACAAGCCACAGGATTTCTGTCAGTAGACAGCAGTTTAGGAAGAGGCGATTAGGAAGTTTCAGAGGGGTTCAGTCTCAGAAATAGGTACATTAGCAGCACAGCAAGTTCTCATTATTTCAGCAAAACAGAAAACATCACCTGCCTTTCACATACAATCCATTAAGCTGTATTTGAACCCTTAGAGCCTCTGAACTCCAATCAAGAAATCCAATAAGCTGCCTAGAGTCGTCTTTATTTTACATTGAACAAATATAACCCTGTAGTACAGCGTAAAGCCAAAACACCTTGCCCCCCACTTTGGGCCTCCCTCCTGACTTCATCCTAGTGTCTGGGATCTGAAACTCCTCCTGATGAAAGGTGGTTTCCATTGTATTTTACCCCGTAACAGACTACCCGTGAATTCTCACTTCGCCCATTACAAAATTGGAGGCTGTTAACTTAGCTGGCAAGAAAACGGAGTTGATTTACAGAGAGAGAAAGTTGACAGGCAGGAGGAAACAACAGGAAGGATGGACATGGAGCAGATTTCACACATAACTATACTGCAGTCAAAGGACTGACTCTGGCACTGTCTCCAGTTCTCTGTCTCAGACCAGTAACTGCAATACCAGCACTATGGAGCTCGTTAGCCAGAAAGACTCTCATAAGAAAAAAAAGTTATCCCACACTGAGAATCGTATTTCCCTAACGAGACTGTACAAGGACTCAAGCTGGTAAATTTAAAGCTAACTCTAACATCACTACGCTGCTCTGCAATCATCACTCCGTACTGCAGCAGAATCACAGCCTTTGCTGCTCCACCACAGCCGGTACCACAGGTACACCAGCACAGCTTCCACTGCTCGTCACTGCTATCAGACTGCTGGAGCACAGCGTACAGCTAGGCAGGTAACTTCAGTCTGCATCTTAAAAATGGGTGATAATTGTTACCTGATCTCTTTCGCATCATTAGGTCTCTCCACCACAAGCCTGCCTACATGATTGACTCACTTTTTAAACAAATAAAGTTACTTAATTTCCTCTTGTAAGGTTCCTGGAGCTTTCTAAAAGACCAATGCCTGGTCAAGAAGATGGTCCGTTTATTCAACTCCAAAGCAATTCTGGTTTTGTGTTGAATCAAGATGAGCAAGAACATACCTCTTCTTTTCCAAGGGTTTTCAGATGATCCAGGATCTGTGCTATCACTGTTTCACACAGTTTATTAATTTCAGCCAGGAACTTGGAGTCTCCACCATACAGGGTATCATTGGAATCAACTGCAGAGATGAATTCAAGCTTAGGTCTGCCTGAAGAGCTATGCATTTTTTGCTACTAAAAACACCAGCGATTTATAGAAGACCAGATTCGCAAGTTATAAAATGACCCTCCTCCATGAAACACCAACAGAATAATCTCCAGTGCCTGCCACTTGGTTGCCTACTGTGTCCTCTGGAGTTTAGGAGCAAAACACTGAAAAGAATCTTTTAGCTTAAAGCCAGTCCTGTATTCCTGGATGCAGCCAGGTTCAAAAATGTCTGCTAGACTATAATGCAAAGCGACATATACTGTCAATTTTCACTTAGTCCACAGAGACAGACTCCCTGCTCCCATCAGTCTAGCAGAGTATGGCCACCACCTTCAACGGCAACAGGACCGAGCCAAACAGTTTATGTTTTAACTTAGTGGAAACAAGATTTTCAAAGGAGACCACTTTTTTTTTTTT
>NW_010415874.1:14207-21905 GCF_000710305.1 Buceros rhinoceros silvestris | reverse complement strand
AAAAAAAATTTTTAAAAGAGGCCCCTTTTTTTTTTTTTTTTTTTTTTTTTTTTTTTACTTCCCTCCAATAAAACCTTTATTACCTCAAAGTCATGGAGAGAAATTCAGAAAGTATTTTCAATTTCAAAGACCTTGATAGAGTTTTTGGAAGAAGAGAGCTCTTGAGATTTTTAGAACTTATGTAACTGATTTTAAACATGTTTTGGCCTCATTTATTTAAAATGTTTAATAAGAAGTTACAAGAAATCAGAAAGTGTAAGTGTATTCTGGGTAAATCAGAGAGCACATAAGACAAAAGGTTCCCAAGTAAACTTCATTTCAAGAAGCTCAGGTACATGGCCCACCCAGAAAAAACAACATCATCAGCTACCAAGGAAAAATTACTAATTTGCATTTCCAAACTTCTCTCCATTGAAATCTCATTAATTCAGATTTCTCATCTTGGGATTACACAGCTATTTTGGTCATACAAAAATTGGAATGAAAGAAAAAGCAGCTAAACTATGCCCCTTACAGAATCTGAACAGCAGATTTACTACAGAGTCGTTGTTCAGCTGACAACAATTTTCTGTGCTGCTAACTGCAAGAGATATTTTGTCAAGGTTGGTAACTCTGACAGACTGTTCACCAGAAGAACTGCAGGATAAATTCCAGCCTGTCTCTTTGTGAATATCTCTGCAACTAAAAGAAAAAGCCAGACTAGCTTGGACTTACAGTCTAACTAATCTTGCCAGGATGCTTTAAAAGACTCTATTAATACTCTACCTTAATTCAGTAACCTCTCCATGATCAGAAGGCAAACACTCAAATTTTTGAGCATATAAAATTATTATTACAAAAAGACTACAACCCTTTTATAAAACACAAAAATCTTTCAAATTTTTCCAATATATTCTGAAGATTTTTGGAAATTACCATCATAATTTCCAAAACTGAAAGCCTGCCTTCAAAGCAGCAAATACGTAATTTAAATAATGAAGACTAGGCACTCATTCTGAAAACCAGAGTTGTTAATAAATGTGAATGAAACAGCCACAGTAAGTATAATCAAGTTAATACCTTAGACTAAAAGAAAATCCTCCATAAAGTTCTAATACTTAGTTGAGAAGTTCACAGTTCTATGTATTTGCACCAACACACCAGGAACACACTAAGCAAACCACCCTCTACATACTGTCTTCAAAGAGCAGACTGTCCGTCTGTTCGGGAGCCACCTCCTCGGATTATTGTAAGTTACAGTGTCCGGACCCGCACAGGAAAATAATCCATTCTCCGCAACTGACTATCACTGATCTTCATTAACCAGGTACGGTGGTAACAAATACTGCAAACTGCATGGTGGAACACAACCGGCCAGACCCACCCTTCGCGCTACCTTTATCTACGTGGTAGATATATGCCTCTTGAGTCATTGCAGACAGCAGATGTAAAACGTTAGTATAAATCCTGACTTTGTCGTCGCTGTTATCCTCCCAAGTATAATCCTGGATCACGTTTAGTAATCCTCGCACAAGAAACAGCACTCCTTGTTCTGGATGGTCCTACAGGAAAGAAAAAAGATAAGTTACAACCAACAACAGAACAACCCCAAACCAAAAATGGGATTACCTGTGGTCATTCAAGGGTTTAGAGCCACAATATTAACTCTATAAAAGCAAAACCTACAATATGATAAAAGCTGACAACTACTTTTAAGTGTGCTTCCTGCAAGTCTTTTGAAAAAGTTGTTCCAGTTTCTAAAATGCCCGTTTGACCCCAATCATAAACCTGATCCAGGCAGTCTCCATGGACAAACTCTGAAATACTTTATTTTCTAGGCATGAGGGAAGAGTACAAAATTAATTGTCAGCTTCTTAACAGCTGAGCCTCTAAAATTAAACACCTTGGGTAGATTTTTTTATATATATATAACATCAGTAAGCTACAGAAACAAGTATATTCCTCATATAATTATGAGTTTCAGAAGAACATCTACACTAGGAAGTCAAGGTTACAGACAATCAAGAATCTTTTAACATGAAAGGGATAAAAGACATCTGCTTTACATAAGCTACGGGTTTTTGCAAGCAGCTGTAATACTGCACCCAGCTTATTTCAAGCTGGCAGTTGATGCAATGATACCAACACACATAGGACAAATCGCAGTCCACTGGGGACATTTCCTTCTGACCGTCCATACTGTAACAGCGAGGAAGCTAATTTCTGAATCCTGGTATCTCATTGCAAGTTATTCTTCATTACTGACTCTGAAAGGCTGGCCCTCCCTCCTTCAATCTTCTGTTAATGACCCGGCTAATTTCTCTGAGCAACATCCAGTTCTGACCAGCCTTACTTCTGCAGCCAGTGGACAGCCACATGTGGCCATGTCACATGTCAGAAGAGGAAGGTTACGTCAAAACACATCCTCTAAATATTGTTTTCACTCAAAAGATTAGGCAACCTATGCAAAGTACCTGAAACTAATATAAACTATTCTTTTTCCTCTCCTCAGGTATTAGATTTTGAGCTCAGCTAAAATACTACTTTTCTGCACGGATCTATTAGAACAGTAAATGATGTTTACACAATTAAATGAGGGTGAGATTTCACTCTACCTGAAATCCAGTTAAGTGCAAGGTGCTACTGAGAGAGGCAGTGCTGTGCCTCCACCTCCAAAAAATTGTTCGGCCTCCCCATTTTGCACTGGGTGAGAGATTTTGCAGCCAATGAGCAAATTGCTTCAGCTGGCTTGTGGAAAACTAACCACTGCACCTCCCAGTCTCCAAAGCCTAGTCTGCTCTAAACTTTTAAACAGGAAAGTCAAAGAGCCTACCAGCCCACGTGCTATTCATACACACACAACTTACCGGAACAACTAACAAAGTGGAAAAAAAATTACACAGGAATTCCAGCAGGAAGGCATCAGAAGGTCGCATCTTTCCATCTACACTGATCATTCTTGGCACTTCAGGAACAAGGCTCACTGCAGCTTTGAAAAAAGCATCAGCTACAAAACAAAACCACAGTTGCTGCATTATCACTCCAATGGCAATGGCAGTCACGCCTTGACCCAATCATTGCTTGAGTTGTTTTGAACAGGGCACAGAAAATGAACGTATGCTGAACTGCACAGAGTCAGCAGGCACAGTCTGTGGTAATTCAAGTGATGCTGTTTTTTCAAAAGAAGTCACTACATCACTCGAGACTTCTGCAATATTAATTCCTCTGCCTTTGCTTAACAAGAGGACAGCATTGTTTCAAATAAATTGCATGCACAGTTAAAAAAATAGCTTATGATTAAAAATTGACTTATCTTAAGAAATGCCTATGCCAGGACACTAGGGAATCCAAAGGTGGTGAAAAAAGGTCACACTATCTCGTTCACACATGCATGCACAAAAGGCTGTTAGAGTTACAAGGAAGTACAGGAAACTTCATAGCCCATAAGTATTTACAGTCATTACATGTAAAATACTAATATAGTACCAGAACCTGAGGTATCGCTGGTTACCTAGATGATTCTTTCCAACAATACAGGAATTACAGGAACTATCCACCGTTATGGCCTTGGCAAAATAACTATTAAAAGGCTTTTTATAATTCTTTATTACGTCTCTAATTCTAAATAAAAAAAAGAAAAACCAAAACCAAACACACTAGAACATCTATTCCTCAGTTTAAGTTAATATTCACAAATTAAAAACAACATTTTGCCTCTTATCTTCGAAGACCTCCTATATATGCTAACAGTTCACAAAAAAATTTCAGGCAGCAACATTCTTTCGCACTTTCTTGCCTCCATTTCAAAATACAAAAGTATCCAAATCCCATTCAAGTTGTTTAGCCATGTGCTTCAAAGCATCCTTCTGAATTAATACTGTATTTTACAGAGACTGAGGCCATGAAATCAAATTTTAGCAAAGAGAAAACGAGATTTCTTGGTGAAAGCCAAGAGATGGCATGGAGATCCCAGGGACAGGCAGGCGCGGGCATTTCCAGGAGTGCAGCTTGCTCCGGAAAAATTAATTTGAGCACATGAGACTCCAAGCAAATTTGCTAAGTATAGTACCAACTGATACCTAATTTAAGCTTAGGAGAATACCAGGGAAACACGTGCTTTGGAAAAACTGTATCTGTCTTGTTTGTTTTCAGCACAAGTGTTCTTCTGAAGTCCTTCTGAACTTTTCAGTGTCAGAACGCAGACTCCTTCAGTCACACATCATACTTCCTTTTATTCTGCACATTTGAGGTGAAAGAATGTTTTTTATTTCTTTCAAACAACATCCAAGTTTCCACAGCCAACTCAAAGGAAGGTAAGTAATCTTTCTCCCAGCTTTATTAGAGGAAGGAAAGCAGCAGCAGATGTTCATTCTAGCACAAGTAAAGGAATCGCTGTCACTTCCACAGTTGTCTCTGGAGAAAAATAAAGTGCACGCTCCACATCCCCATGTAATAAAAACATGCAACCAGACAAATGAAAAAATGTGTCTCAGAAAATAGGCTGCATACCAAAGCACCCCTGTCTGTGCAGAGACTACTCCTGCCTTCTGAAGGTATTTTGTAACAGGGCAGGACTGATCTACGCAGCAAGCGGTCCCTGCAATGAAAAGGGAATTGCTGCAAAGTACCTCACCTTAATTCACTGCCTGCTCTCCCAGCAGTCACAGTCCTAGACATCTGCCTCTACACTTCTGCCATAGCACAAACCCAAACCCGCTTATCTTCACTATGAATAACCCATTTGATTCGATTTACTCTTCTTGACCTCCTGCTGTTGCTGCAAATGAGAGTTGCTTTCTCATCTGGTTGAGCGCCTTCAGAGGCAGAGCTCCCTCATTTGACCTGCCTGTAAGAGCAGCACGTCCGGCTCCTCTGCAGGCGACTGCTGCTGGGAATGAGGAGAGACCTGTCCTCGCCACAGACGGCTCACCAGACCCTGTCCTTGCTCTAACAAGCTCCTCTGTGCTTCCATCTTTTTCATCCCAATCCACGGCAGCCACAGAGCTGCTGCCTCCCTGTCACCTCCATGGGGCTGTCGTCCTCTCACCACTGCCACAGGGTTGCGTTTGCAGGTCACCCTGCAACGCCCCACAGACTGTCACTGTTCCAGCTCCTCGGGGAGACTGTGGGGCTCTTACCCGCACAGTAATTCCTCTTTCTTGCCTCTTCACCCTGCCTCCTCCCACACAACGCAGCAAGGCAAGCCAAAACAGCCTCAGGCATAAGAGCAGCCAGTTGCGTTTTCTGTTAAAAAGATGGATATTTTACTTCGGTACGTTCAGAAGCACTGCTGAAGGACAGCATGTTCATTTTGATACGAGTTCAGCCAATTTGTGCTAACCGCTAAATGGCTCTTACACTGGAACACTAAAAGCACATTCATCCAAGGTGTATGCGCTTTGTAAAAAGCAAAAATAAATTTATATTAACATGAAGGTTTTATTAGAGACTTTGCAGAAAACTAACTGTCCTTCAAACACTACCACCCTATTCACTTGTAGAGAGGCATCACAGTATGCATCACATGCTCTGAGCCTGGAGGAAAAGTTCATTAAATAGGTTGTTACAGACATGCTATTTTCTTAATGAGTATGAAACGAGCATTGATATTTAATTCTGAATTACACTAATTATGAGGTTATGCTTTATATCTTTTAAAAGTCAATTTACAAAGCTATTACTGCAGAGGTGTTTCAACAGAAAACAACATGCCACTATTCCTGGCATCCAAAAGGTATAAGGAACCACTTAAAAAGCACCAAAACCCACAATGATGTTATGTTCTCGATGGGGGGGTGGTGGGGGGAAGCTTCTTCAGCTGAAGGATGCTGTTTTGTTTTCTTATCTCCCTACAGTATGACACTGCTTCTGAAGGGAGGCACTGTTCAGTTGGATGAGGGGAGAGCAGCCCACACATTAGAACAAATCATCGTGATAAAGTCTTCCTGGAGCACTGTTAATATCTTGTGCAGTGCTCCGAACATGACATACTTCATGCTTCGCTGAATTTATCCTTTCACAGCAGCTCCTTCATTTTGGTTGACCATAATCCTATAAATCTTCCCCTCGAGCATACATGCTGACCTTCAGGCTACGAAAACTAGCAGTCTTGGATACCCAAGTCGGCACTTCTCTGCTACGGAGAAAGCAAGTGAAATTGGTGGTGAATGGTTTGCTATTGTCAATATTCATAATGGTACGTACACACACTCATTTAATGATACATACACACAAATATGTGTACCTCTGTATATTTTTATATACAGATCAACCTCTCTACATATAAAAATCTAGCTTACATTCTATTTGCTGCATCTATGACAGCCAATTAAACTGCACTAATGTAAGATTTCAGGCAGGCAAAAAACCAAGGAGGAACGAAGCCATCAGATGGGGAAGCAATTAAGCCCCTTAAGTCCACCTTCAAAGAGCAAAAGGGAGCGAGTTTGACATACCTACACCTATTTTTAGTCATGGATAGAATTTCAGAAGGCAAAGTCCACCCAAAGGACAAAACCAGGGACTATATGCAGTTTTCTGCACGCCACATCACCTTCCTGTCCTACAACACTGTCAAGCTTATTTTAATACTCCAAAGATTTTGCTTCCACATCCAACAGAAGTTGGAAATGTAATGAACCCTTGTACTCCAGTGCAAAAAATTAATGGGAAACAAGCATGAGGGGTTTTGTGGGCCCTTTTTTTTCTGTTGTTGTTAAATAAATTAAACACATTACTGTTTTAACGACCAAGCATTGCAAACGTTTGGAACTCCTCCTTACACTGGTGAGGTCACTGAGAGTTTTGCCACATTGTTGAAATGTGGTTTCGCCTTGAGCTATTGCATATTCTCCACCATACAGTCCTCTACACATCACTTTCAATCCAGAAACTACAAAGGATTAATTGAAGTAACAAAGCAAAGATTTGAAGAAAAAGTAGCAAAGGTGCTGCTTCGTGAATGGGAATGTACTCTGTGAACTCCTCCTATTTCATACCAATGAAACAGCAGCAGATAAAAAGGTAATTATGTGGATGTAACTTGCTAGCGCTACTTTTAGGAATAGCTTGATTACAGATTGTTAGCAAGGCCGTGGTACTTCCAGATAAAAGCGTACAGAGGATAGGTGGAAAGGAAGACCATGCAGCACGAGCAAGAACACTGCACACAAAACATTTTACTCTTAAGCTGCAATCAGTAAATGCAAGAGACACCATCTCCAAAAAAACAACCCACCAAACCAACCACAGATTTCAGCCTGCCCCTCCAAATTCCATGTAATCCCTCAAGACTGTGAGGTGAAGTATCATCAGCAGTCTTTAAAGAGTGCTCTGTTGGTAATACTGCAAACTTTGAAATGATAAATGCTATAGTTAAATAATGTAGTTTCCCCTGGTTACCACAATGTGAAAAAAAAAAAATACCAAATGAGCAGACACATGGAAAAGCATGATAAAACCCTGAAGAGTCAACATGGTTTTTGCAGAGAGAAATCATTCCTCAGAAGTCCCAAGTTTTCCAAAGAACCAGCAAGTTTGTGTTTAAAAGCGACACAGTGAAGGCAAATATTTCTATTTAAAAAAACAAACAAACAACAAAAAAACCCCATTTAACGATGTCCCTCATACAAAAAGGTCTTAAAACAACTAAGCTGGCAAGAGATGTGGAGGAAAGTCCTCCTGAGGATTCATAACTTAGTAAGGATGGAGTGGAGAGGG
>NW_010415874.1:0-14091 GCF_000710305.1 Buceros rhinoceros silvestris | reverse complement strand
CAGGAATAAAGTTTTCACAGTGGAGTGAAATGCTACCACATTCCTCAAGGTTTTGCAGAGACACGTCCTTACGAGGAGCTGGGAGGTGACCGTGTTTGCAGACTAGTCTGGAATGTGACTGCAAGCATCACAGATGGATCTCATGATTCCGAGCAATAAAGCAGCAGATGAAATCTAATATTAGCAAGGCACGTGGGGAAAGAAACAGCCCTTGCTATAACTATAGAAATAGGCTATTTACACTCCTGAAAGATTTGGGAATCATTACAGATGCTTTCCTGAAAACTACATCCTCAACAGCTGTGAAAAGGCAAGGCAATTACAAGAATCCTTAGGACAGTAATGGAAAACTGAGGTGTCACTGTATCATTTCTATAGCTGTTGTGGTTTTATACCTGGAACACCGTCCTGACCTTCCCACTTCCAGAAGGATAAAAAGAAGATTTTAAAGGCACGGAACTGTTTCCGTATTAGGAATGACTATACCAACACAGATACCTCAGGAACTTAGCAATTCCACCACCTCACAGGCAGCATGGAAAAAATGAATCAAGAATGACTGCGTTTTTCACAGTATCACTGGTGGATCAGCTGCACATGCTGAAATGCTCAGCTGATGTTTAAAAACCATTCGGAAAGAAATCCCTAAGTATCAGATTTCTAAGTGGCATGTAACGGTGGAACTCAATGCCACACCCTGTTACAAAGGCCAAAACATAAAATTGATTAAAAAATTTAATTCCTAAGCATTGGTCCATCCATTTTGTTAAACACCGTGGTCCATAGGCAACCTTTGTTGAAGGGTGTACTTAGACCACCTGCGGCTGCAAGCTCAGAAGCATCGTTCTACATTATTGTTTCCTGTACGTTCCCTTAGTAGATGGTACTAGACACTTTCAAAAACAGGTCGTAGGCTAGACAGACTTGAAGAACCGACAAACTGATACGAAATGCCAGTCTGAAAAGCTTAGAGAGACAGAGATGTCATCTCTCTTAAATCACATGGAAAAGCTACTGGCTGGGATAAAGAGAAGAACAAGAAAAAGCTCAGTTTCCAACTGCGGAAATTCCAGGTGAAAGTCACGTCTTTGTTCAAATTAAGCAACTTTTAGTATTCCTAGTAAAGCAAAGAGTACCTTACCAGTTTCTCCCCAAAACTGGTAAGTTTTTTTTGCTGCCTTCATGGAAGGCAGTATTTTAAAAGGTAAGAGACACCATATACTGTAACTCGGAGAGGCCCGAGCCAAGGAGCCTCAAAATCTGTGACTGAGAAAACCTTTTCAAGTTCTTCTCTACATGCTTTACCTCCAATACTCTCTATATTCTATTTACATTCTTAGATCTATAAAGATTTTATGAGATTAGGAAGGAATACGAAAAATTGTTATCTAATACTACTAAGATACCCTACAGCATTATTAGGCTATGATTAAAAATTACATATTAGCTATTCCATACTGTACTTTCTCCAAAGCATGGCTGAAGCCTGTCACATTCAGAGAACATTAATGGAAAACAACAATTTCTGAAGTAGAAAAAGAAATTCCTTTTGCAATCTATTAGTGAAACCTGTTTCAGCTACATTTGAAGAACAAAACAAACACCTAGAAGTGCATTAAGGATTTTAAGTTTCAGAATCAAAATCTCCATTTCCTAATTAAAATTAACATCGGTGTCAATTGATTTGGGGTGCAAAGACTCTCCATTTTTATGAAGTTTTATGTTTGACAATACTCCAGTGAAATTAGTCACACAGAATCAGCTGAATTACTTGATTTACTCAGCATGTTACTTCTGAAGCAAGGCAAGGATTTCACAGCCTTTAAACTAAAAATGCTGCTCAACACATTGCCAGGAAGTTGCATCGTCTCCACCCACCTGCTGAATGCAGTGATTGACAATTAAAAAATCACGCTGACTGTTCTTCGACAGGCAAAAGCAGCATTTGCATGGGGAGAAAATACGTGCATGTAAAATAGTACTGATACATCAAAACCCCAGAAAAGTGACACAAGGGCACAGGCATTTCATCTCAATTTAGCCCAGGCACTCCCTGAGGCAGAAAGCATGACTGATGAGAATTTATTATTCTCTGCTGGCAGCATGGGGTGTTCTTTTGCTCAGTGAAGAAAAAAAAAATGAAAGGCCCATCTCTGAAAAATTTAGGATCTTCCTTTCTAAGGTAGGATCTTAATAGGCTCTCCAGAGGTACAAACTATTCATCCAGGTCAAAATTACCTGAAACATTCTGAATGTAATTACAGGTTTTATTTAAAGCACCTCTTGGGAGATGTAGACAAAAGAGACAACAGTCACATTCAATACGTGTTGAACAGCATACCTAGACAGACAGCTATCAGTGAATTAACACTGGACTTTTCATGAGCCTATAAATTAATATTTCTGACCCAATTTCATTGTATTCATCTATTCCAAGAAAATTTACAATGACAGTTTTCAAATACTGAAGTACTTGGGTGAGTTCAAACAAGCACCATACAGTTGCTCTGATTAACAGTGTGGCAAATCCCAGCAGACGAGGCTCTGATTTGACAGAGGAAACTGGAACAGACGCTAGGACTGACGGTCTGCTGCCGCTGCCCCTTGAGACTGGGAATGAACCCCAAACTCCTTCAGGTACAAGCAGAACAGCTGTAGTTCTCCAGTGGTTGGTAATTCATCAGCACAATCCTCAGACTGGTAAACTTTATTTACTGTTATGACCCGCACATCCTCTTTATAAAAAAGGAATCTTTTCAATCCCTCTTACTGCCCCCAATAGGTAATTTTACTCCTTTTCCAAGTTACATACATTGGCATTTTAGAGAGATCCTCCAAATGACAACAGCAGTGTATCCTGCAAAGTTCTATTCTGTTACGTAAGTGAAAACTCAACTCACTGAAATAGCTGAAGTCCCTGCAGGAACTAAAAAAAATCCAAGAATTTCAGTTGCTACAAGCAACAGCTGGAATCTTTACAGAGGAAGTGCACGCACGCATGGCTGCCCTACCACTGGCTGAGCTATCAGATCAGGTACGTTACCTTTCCGTTTTATTTCTCCTCACAATTTTAAACCAATTAAGCTAATTCCAACCAGCATGAAATAAAGGTTTCACACAAATCATGACTTCACTTCCTAGCCTAACGCTGTCATTAATTGCACACTCTTAAAACTTCATGCTGCATTAGTTTTAGTAGATCAGTGTCTAATTGGTATCAGTTAACCAACTGGATTTAAATTTGCTGTTATGCATTAATCAGTACTTTACGCACACGAGATGCGTTCAGTTGAGAGTTAGAGTAAGGACACGTTATCTGACTACAATACATCACAATATGCAAAGACACTTCACTAAGTATTTCCCGAGCCTGGTGTCACTGCTGCCTAACTGGTTAACACAAGCTACATTACTCACACAAAGTGATATGTCCCTGAATACAAATTAGCCAAAAATAGCTTTTCTAAGGAAATGAAAAGGTGTTTAACAATAAAACCTCGGTAAACGAAGCGAGTTACTGAGCACCAGAGTTTTGCACATGCTTCATTTCAACAAAAGTTGAGACAAACTGAAGGCTCCTCTCTAGCTTATGGGTCTAAAATTCAGGAGACAGTCCATGCGTTTTAGAGACCGAGTTCATAATGCTTTGCATATACCTCCTACCTTAAAAGATTTCAGAATGGGGACCCTACTCATTGTTTAGTGACAGCACTGTGTTCCTGTGTCAGACAACAGCTGGGTACATTTGTAAACCCTCACACTGAAAAATCTGGGCGATTGTTGAGGCCCAGGAATCTCACTCAGAGAAGACTTGGATTACCAAAATAGTGGAAAAGTCGTTTATAAATTGAAAGGCTATTAAATTAAAGAGTTGGTCCCAACACAGGCAGGGCATAGTCCTCAGACTGAGTATTTCAGAGGAACTGCTTTGGATTTGCACCCCACAAGAGAAGCCCTCCAGCACCACAACAACAGAAACTGATACAAAGGATAAGGTAAGCTGGTCAATTAAACAGAACACCACAGGAAGAAAAAGCGAGTCCATTTTGGTAAACTCTGTTATCTACAAAGAAACTGCACAATACTAACTGCACAACAACAGACTCTGCAGACCTTTTATTTGCACAACGTACTTGAACACAACAGCCAGCTTTACTCTAAATCCCTCTGCTTTGCTATATGGGCAGCATCAGATTCAGAACAAAGGAAAACAGTCACCCTGCACTAAAAAGTCTTCATCAGCATCCTAAGTCAGCTTGTTTGTGGAGATGGAACTTACTGGTAAATGCAGAGCTTGGAAAACAATCTCTCATGAAGAAGCACGGAGCTAACACAAAGCATTAATAGCCACAACAAAAGATCTTGCAAAGTAATCCAGTTTATTACTCTCACATCTCCACTGAAAAGATGTAAAGGAAAAGGATTTACCGTTGGAAAGCAGACATTTAAAGTCAGTATTAGCACTGCCAAAACAACGCAGAATAGCATCACTTTAAAAAGGAAAAGAAAGATACTGCAAACCGTTAAAAGCACGAGAAGACTTTCAGAATAGCTTTGTCCTCCACTTGTCAGAGGAACAGGAACAAGATCATACTAAATGGTGATACAGACTTAATGTTCATTCTGGTGCCAGAGTAGCTGCAATTTTTTTCCCCAAATCACTTTTTGACAGTATTTCCAGTTACTTAAGACCGAGCTACCAGGATGGCTAAAAATTGTGCTCAGGCCCTCTTTCAATAAGTAATTCACATCAAAAAAAGAAAATACATTTTTCGTTCTTCATATTATCTGGTATTACTCCACCGTTTCACTCTAACATAGTAGCGTATTTTCTTAGCTAAGCATTTATCGCACATGAGCTCTGACAGCAAGTTTCTGCTGTCATTAACCTTAGTTTTCATTCTTTTTCAGCTCGTTGGAGGATTTTGTCGGCCTGCAAACTCCTACATAGATGAACTAGTTTCTTTTTCCACAGTTATAATAAAGCACATAATTTGTGATTTGAGTGCTTGCAAATTATGCAGGAGAGACACACTCCAGGCTTTCCATAATTTCTAGGTACCCCGTAGGCACGACTACATCAACTACAGTCAGCTGTCCTGGTTATTTAGATCACAGGATTAGTGTAAGATTTGAAAAGTTGTTTTAATATGACATTTTCACTGTAACGGCGCTGGAAACAGGGCTGCATTTTAATTATGTCATAAATATACTTGCATGACTTATGATTTCAACCAAGTTATTACTTGTGGCAAGGAATATTTCTGAAACAAGAGAGCCTTTAAGTAGACAAATGCATGCCTTACCTTGTGAAAGGCACTGATTTGCCAGAGCAACCTGTCCAGAGTGTAGATACAGATTAAGACGTGTGAAGATACTGCTCAGGGATGGAATTGTAATGAAGCAGAAGGCAACGCAAGCCTAAAGCAAAATTAAAAAAAAAAACTGTAGAAAATTCCTAGCTCAGATTTACAGCAATCGTTACCGATGCCATATATGATCAGGCATCAAAATCTGTAAATCAGGTTTGGGTAATACTTTGAATAAATAGCAAATATGTGAAGTCCAAAATCAGCAACTTCAAAATTCTCATTATTATTTCAATAATTGTAACAATATTTATTATTATTAATTACTGTTATTACGAGTGTCTTAGCTCAAAACTTATTCTGTGACTCCAGCTCAAGGAGTTCCTCTCTCCTCAGGTAACCAGCTTGCAGCTCAAGACCAAAATCTAACTAGAAAAGGAGGCTACTGGTCCTCAGGGGCAACCCACCTGCCAAAGTGGTCAAAGCAGGAGCACGGGGTGTGCACAATGGGAGGAAGCAGATCTAGAGCAGCATGCAGCGGCTTTAGACCTACCCGAGCAGCCCAAACACCTGGGTGGAGCAAGCAGCTCCCAGGGATACTGAAGTTGGTCACTGTCACCCCAGCTGTACCCTTCGTCCACGGACAACTGAACAAAAAGCTATTCATTAACAGTAGCGTATGCAAACACCTTCCCAACACACAAAGATGAAAACATCTCAGTTGCTGTGTTTCAGGTGACAAGAGGGAAACAAGCAACTTGCAAAGCCTGTGCACAGTTCAAAACTCATTTGACCACATCTGTGCAGACCTAGAGGCACTAGAGCGGAAAGCAGAACTTTATTTGAAATTCAGATACTGATTGGAGCATATCAACACAGATACAATGAGACAGAAATTTAAATATATTCTTCCCCCCCATTTCCCGTTCCCTCTGTGAGAGAGAATGTATTTTATTTCAAAAGCTGAGCTTTCTAGA
Organism: Buceros rhinoceros silvestris; assembly: GCF_000710305.1. Classification (NCBI taxonomy): domain Eukaryota; kingdom Metazoa; phylum Chordata; class Aves; order Bucerotiformes; family Bucerotidae; genus Buceros; species Buceros rhinoceros. The sequence goes on along the minus strand of NW_010415874.1, from coordinate 7,805 downwards.
CTTCACATAAACAGCTCTCCAACAAGCATTCCTTTGGAGAGGAGTCAATCTTGCTGCTCTTTTAACGTAAAGCTGCTATTAGACGCTTTGGGTCTTTTTTTCTTAAACAGCTGCATTTGGCTCAATGGCAACAAGAGAAAATGAGACTACGAGCTATGTAAAAAATTACTAACATACTGTTTTTGCAAAAATTACAAACTTAGGTGGCAGCAGACACTAATATCTACTAAGAAGGCAGACTCAAAGTTTATTAGAATGAGACGTACCCTGACAAACGCAGCAGTCTTTCTGGAATGATTTCCTTTCATCACCTTTCTTGTCTCCATTGCTAGCTGGTTCACAGACTACACACAGAAACCAAAGCAAATCAGTAAGGAAAAGGCACAGATTTATTAGGTAAATAACAAACTGCATGTTTTACTGCTTGCATTTAGACAGCAGCAACTGTTAAAAGGGGCCCCGACATGGTGTGCCCTCACTATACTATTTAGTTTTTAGCTGGAGAAATTTTAGTGCCTGTTCCTTAAAGGAAATACAATTCTCAGGGTTCCTGAAGGTAGACTTGTTGATTTATTCAAGGTTTTAGATCATCCCTTGCTTCCCAGCTACAGTGCTGTCATCTTGACATTTTACACCTTTTTCCTGTAATGATTTCTAGCTAAGACACTTGTAAAAAAAAAAAAACAAAAAAACAAAACAAAATAAGAAAAGGATTTAGGAGAAGATACAATGTTGCAAAGGAATCGGATGCAGCTAATGGTCACCTCATAGGTGACTCAACACGGGACAGAGCTTAACCTTCCCAATCACAGCAGAACTCTGCCTGTATCTGCAGCCAGACATGGGCTAATCACTCCTCGATGGAGGATTATATGAGAGAACCCACTTCTGAGTGCACAAGAGAGCCATTTATTTTAGTAGACACGAAATCTCGCACAAGATAGCCAGTTTGCTTTGTGGCAATGCTACCCTGCCTGCCTGTCAAGCAAGAACTTCAGAGAGTTTAGGGTGATAAAATGAGAGATGAGATCAAAGCCTACTTTTAAAATATCTGATGAAAAGACTTCAGACTTATTTTGGCACAGACCAATTATCTGGGCAGGGAATGGGAGAACTGCAAATACACCCCCACTTGCTAAGGTAATGTAGGTAAACTGTAGCTCACGTGAATCAACTGGACCAGCACTGGCTCCAGATTGCAAAACATTGACCTGGCTTCAACATAGAAACTCAGCTGTTGTTCAAAGTCACGGCCAAATGAAACCTAGAAAAGACAAAAAACCACTAGATTGTACCGTTGTAGGCCATCACCTTCAATGAATACAAAACTGTAGGCAGACATACCACAGATAGCCAAAAGTCAAAATCTCTGCATATTGGTCTCTTTAACCGCTTTCCAATCTTAACCTTCAGGGAAACTTGGAAGTTTTGCTGGGAGTTTGTTGTCTATGCTCCACATGACCTTCTACTTTACAGACCAAGTATTTATCAAGAAAATAAAATTTAAATCCTAGATTTGAGAATGCTTCAAAACTAGCAGAACTCTTGATTCTCAAGGAACAGGACAAAGGCTTGTTATAGTTTATACTCAAAAAACTAAACAAACAAACAAAAAACCCCAGAAAAAATATCAGTGAAACTGCATTCAGATTCCTGTAATTTCCAGTTGATAAAGTGTCTCCAGGAGAAACCAGTGTTTTTCTAATTGGATATACCAGTAAGAAAAGCAGGTTTTCCTGGCATTTGGTTAATAAATATATGCTTACTTAGTATTGTAAAAGCCTGCAACCTTGCATGCTGGCAGGAAAGAAGCCAAAAAACAACCCTTGTGTTGAGAACACCCTATTTCCAGCCCTCCAGAGTTCAAAATAACCAAGTGCTGTCAGCTGGAGTGTCTCAGCTGTCAGTTAAAAGCCTAGGAAGAGGAACAGTCTCCAGGCAGTCTACATTTATGTATTCAAATGGAATTTTTTTTCTTATAGAAGTAAAGGTTGCATCATTTATTTCTCAAGCCACATGCAAAAGAAGTTTTTTTACAAAATTAAAATAAAATTTACATCCAATTTAATCTGCACAGTGAAAGATCAAAGGAACTGCACCAGAAAACAAAGGATTGCTTCTTCCGTCATAGTCAGCTGTCTTCGCCTTTCGGCTATTTGTGCAACTGCTGATTCTTCAGCCCTAGACTGAGGAAAGCTTCTCTAAAATTATAAATTTTTCCATGAAAAAGCCTGACTGCAAGGACGACTGTTACAACTGCTTTTGCCTCCCCATCTTAATGCGTGCTGGTTTAAATTTATAACCAGTCATTTTGCTGCTCTGGGATTTTTTTCCCCCCTAAACAAGGACTATAAAGCTACATCAAATACTATTCAATGTGGGAAACTGTCCTAAAGGAAATTATACAATATTGTACTGCATATAAAGCTTAATAAAGCAAAATTATATTAAAACATATTAAACAGCAAAATTATAGGTGAAGAGAAAACAACCATCTAGAGTTAAATGCATAGAACTGCAACACAGAACAAAGGGGACAAGCAGAGACAAAGCCTGTCAGCTCTGACTACGTGAAAGAAAAGCCAAGCATTGAGACTACCTGGTTAGAAAATAAAAAAAACTTGAGAACATCTCTCTAAAACAACCTGACAGCTCAAACACAACAGACAAGGAGAAAAGATGTTACTGGGGTAAGAGGGAGGGAAAGGCTAAAAATTAATTTCAAGACAAAACAACTGGAGCTTACATCATTATTTGATGATATGAATAATCTTATTTGTAAATTAAGATAAACAGAGAGAAGAATAACATACAAATGATATTATTTTGTGTTTTTAAGCTGGTATTGGTTCCATTTAGAGCTGGGTACTAGAACCTCATTCACATAAATCAGTGACGTCTCTCATGATATAGTAGGCAAGTCTTTAAAAGCTGTTTAACTTTTAAAGACTTACCATGTTTTACATGAGATTTAATAAACTAGCAGAAGGCACGACAAAAGAACACGTGCACTTTAAACTCCCATATTGCACCACGTGAGCTTCAACACCGTATGACATTTCTTTCAACACATGCACGCTGATCTCACTAAAATACACTGGTCGCGGTGTTCAACGGTCTTAAGCAAGTCAGAATCAGAGACCCTGATTCAGCTACAAGGGCACCTGCTTCTCACGAGGCTCTCAGGAAAACCCAAGCTATATGGTACACCCCGACAGTTGCACGCAATTGTCACTCACCATTTTTATGAATCCATTTATCAAAGCTGCTAAGGTTCTTTTCTCATCCTCAAGTGTTAGTGCGCTGTAAGAGAAAACGTATACGGCAAATATTAGAATACTGATTATCTCATTTAGCTGTAAAGGGTCAAATGATACATACTGATTTAGTTCATGTTATGTCCATATAAAATGTTTATTGTACACTATGTCCACTACACTCATAATTTTAGTTACAAAGCAATAAAACTAATTTGAATATTAGTAACACTAAGTCAACCATGCACCAAATGAAATTAAAAAAAAAAAAAGCTCATGTTCTTTACTGCAGCAAGCAAATGGCTTCAGTCTTGTGTTACAGCAGGAGAACTTGAGCAGGAACCGATTACCAAAACCTAAAGAAATCAGTAAATCTACTCTTAGAAGATAAGGGGAAAAGCTTTTTAAATACACTTTAAATAGAATATGTAATAGTTAACGTATTTATTTTAGAAACAATATTTGTTTTGTTCGGTTTTGAGGTTGGGTTTGATTTTTTTTTTAAACTAACACTGCCACATGATTTAGAAAAATAATTAACATCACCTTGTTGCAGTGCTGCCTTTTTAGTAAGAACCAAACTAAACTGACATGTAAAAAGCATTTCTTTTCAAGATTACCACAGATACCTATTCTACAGTAGGAGTCCAAACCTGATTTGAAACAAATTTACATCACATGAAAATCCAATAAGTCAAACCTGGTTCACTGAAAATGGATTAACAAAAGTTAAATTACAATTAACTAATACAACGTAATCCTTTTACTATTAAATGCTTGACTCCAGCTTTGACCTCTCATATATCAGTTACCAATTTCCTAGCTCAGACACCAGATGGGAGGAGAACAATAGTTTTATTATACAAATTCAGTAAAGGAGGAAAGAAAATCTCAGCGTGATTTAGCTCATTAGTGCGCTGCCAATCAGAAGAGCCAAGTGATGGGCTCTGAAAGGCTCAGGAGACTTGTAATGAGATCTCCGGGTCAGTTACAGGTTTCCAGTTCAATTCTGAATCAGACCCCTACCAGTCTAAAGGCTGTCACCCTCCAACAGCTGTTCCAGGGGTCAGCTGCTTCCTGAACCAGGACATAAAAATGGAGACAGAAGTTCCTTTAAGAGAGCTAGAATTTATAATGGTTTTGCCAATAAGAGATGATGCACCAGAACCAAGGTAACGCTGGACACCATGCACGCCAGCTGGTTTAAGGGATTTTAAGAATCCCAGTAAACAATCAAATTGTTCCAGCAAAACGTCAGAGGAAGCACCCAATATGGACTGCCATAAACTGCTTGATTCTTTTTTACAAGTTGTTTTAGCTTCAATATATCTTCTATTTAAAGGCTGAAATGGCTCTCAGCACAACACACAGCCAAATAAGGTGCTCTGACCCAAAATAAAGCACTCTAGCTGGTATAAATTGGAATTACATGCCAAATCTGACTTCTTTATTGCCAATAAATCCTGCATTCATGGCATATCAATGCTGAGAAAGTTACAAGTTCCTTTACAGCATCCGCCACACATAAGAGGGTCTGGGCTCAGGGTGCCAAAAGAAACAGTGCCCTTCAATTCTACTCAGCCCAAACCAGAATGAAAAAGTCAATTTTTCCTCTTAAGATCTAAAATTCACAGCATTTTGATTCTGGCCCTATTTTCAATCAGACTCCTGTGTGATTTTTGCGAGTTACCTACAAACCACAACTCTCTTCCACATTGCACAACTGCTGTTCAAACAAAGAGGGTCTAACAGGGCACCTAGGATCCCCAGCCGCCTCAGCACTCAGTCAAGGGCAATAGAGCAGAGGAGCATTTAGGGAAAAGACATAGGGGGTTCAAGAACTTCTCCTCTGTTCTAGCATCACCTACTCAAGCTCATAGAGATCTTCCAGGTGTCCTTTTAAAGATTTCACACCCTTCTGTATGTTTGGAAAAAAGTGGCCCCTGAAAAGGTATAACTGAGTATGGCAATCTGTGCTTTAACAGCTACATATTCATTTAAATTTCAAAAACAGTTAACTATTAACTGTGATTCAAAGGATTACATTGGTTTCACTCTCAAAAATGTTCTTGCAAGATTATTTAGTGCCTCTGCTTCACTAGAAAACTCTACAAAACCGCTGCTACTTTCCTTCCAAAATTCTGCTTCAGTATTCAAAATAATTAAAGAGTAAATGGTTTGTGCTGCCACTTCACTGCACAGCTCTTCCCTCACCACTAACTGGATTCACGTCTTAATCCACCATGAAACAAACAGCCTCAGAAATGTGAAACTGTGCGCCAAGCAAGCTTCGCAGAAACAGTAGTTATTAGTAATAGTAAAGTTAATCTTACTTCACAGAGTCATGCATCGTCTTGCAGATATGCAGAAGAGCATTGAGTATAACGGGATCCTTTGTAGTTTCCTGCTGCTGCCTATAAAATGGTTTAGAAAATGTGATGAAAAATCCTGCTTTGTCAAAATTAAAAACAATGACTAGAATAACACTGATTTACCCTGCTGATGCCTATAAAATGGTTTAGAAAATGTGATGAAAAATCCTGCTTTGTCAAAATTAAAAACAATGACTAGAATAACACTGATTTACTGCATAATTCCAACCATCAGCACTGTACAGAAGTTTTATATTCATTTTTTAACCAACAGAGCTCCAGAGATCACACAGTTTATCACAGACGTACAATTCCAACAAATGCCAGCCAAAAAATATTATCTTCATACCCAGAGCTTTACTGCCAAGCCACAGAATCTCTTTAAGGGACTAACAGCTAGACACGCGATACGCTGAGGCAATCTACAAACATCACAATGAAGCTATCCAGATCTACCAAGAAGTAAGATAGTTTCTCAGCTCCCGACGGCAGACAGGAAAGGTGAGGCCACGTTTAGGTACCGAGGCACACGTGCAGTGGAGCACCACTCAGATGATTCAGGGGCTGCAGCTTCTCTCCCATGAGCGAACACCGTGAGAGCTGGGACTAGCCTAGAGAAGAGAAGCCCTGGGGGGCTTAGCAGCCTCCACAGTACCTGAAGGGAACCTGGTAGCTATCTGAAGAGGACTGCTTGACTTTTACAAGACTTGAAGATGAAGCCTCATCTTTAAATTAATTTTCAACCATGGAAATATCCATTTTTGTACATAATGGAGCTTGTTTTAAGAGACTGTCTCTCTACCTCCTTTACATCACGGTAACAGTTCTGTACTGTCACATCAGCTGGAATATGAATTAATTTCATAAGCCAACTAAGGTAACATAATTTTAAAAAGCTCAGAGAACCACTGTCCTGTTAAATACACAACAATTCAGCATCAATGTGATTACCTCAATTTCAGCTTTCTTTGACAAAATTGACACTTTTTCTTCTTTTTTTCCCCCTTTTTGCTTGTGAAGATGTTTCAGGCTAAGTTGCCTATATACTGACTCAACTTCCCTAGCAATTTTTCACTGTATTCCCCAGACACTCCAGAGTGCATTTAAGCTCAATATTTTCCACTTACTTAATAAAAGATTCCATAATGCACTTGCAAACCTCCACTCTCACACTTTCCTTCTGGAACATATCCAGAAATGGCAAGAATTTCTCCTGAAAGTACAAATACACAAACAAGTAAAATTAGGTATTTTTACAAACAACACACTACAAGAATATATATATTTTTTATATTTTTGTAATCATAGCTGGTTTAGTTCAAATTATTTTAATCTTTTAAAAAGACAGTAATCCATGTCGAAGGATGAAAGAGTAGAACAAACAGAAAAAGCACCAATGGTGCTCAATTTATTGACTGCAGAGATCCAGCATAAAACACAACACGCTGAAGTGTTTGAATCAAACATTGCAAATGTTTTAAAAGCAATCATTGCTTGAAACAAACTGAAAGACTTAGTCTCTGCATCATATAGCGAGGGTAGGTTTTTCAGAATTATCCGAGCAAATTGTGAACAAAAATCCAAATCCACAGTCAGTCTCGAATTTTACTCTTCAGCTGGTTTCAGTACTTTTGACATCTGCTGTCCTTGTTCCTCTTTCTCTACCTCATACTCAGTCTCTGACTCCTCTTAAGTTTCACTTTGTTTCAAGGCCAAACCTAAGCCCCATAACAGAGCATGTTAAGTTTGTATCATAACAGAAACAGCTATCAGCAATTACATGAACACGCACACAAGTAAATAGTATTTTATCTTCCGTGGATTGTCCCTTATGCCATAGTACCAAACAAACTTAGAGATCTAAGAGCCCAAGGATAAAAAGTATGGAAAACTGAAATCAGAATAATGAATACCGAAACAGTAAGCAGCAGAGAGCTTCCAAAATACTTCTGCACTAACCTACTTAATAGTAAGTCCTGTCACTATGTGAACTTGCAAACAACCTAAGCATCCAAGTCAGGTAAATTCTCTTGCAGAAACAGTGCAAAATGGTTCTTCTTAAAAATGCATTACACAAAGTATCACTTACCACTGAAAACAGCAGAGAGAAGTCATAGATGTATGTAATAACTTTCTGAATAATTGACTGCAGCTAAAGGAGGAGGAGGGGGTGGGG
>NW_010415873.1:4339-41437 GCF_000710305.1 Buceros rhinoceros silvestris | reverse complement strand
CCCCCGCCCCCCCAACAAACCAAAAAACACCCAGTTCTCCAAGTTTTGGCTTTTGGAGTTTCATCCACAGCACTATACAGTGAGGCAAATCTCAAGGTAGCTGGCACAGTAAGGTCTGAGGACAAGGTGTAGGAAAAAAGTGCTCAGTTCACCTTCCTCAGTATCACAGATCTTCCAGGCTAGAGGAAGAAGAAAGAGGAGAGTACTCATAGAGCTAAATCCTGAGTTCAGGCTACTTGAATGACAACACAGAGCCTTGAAATTTCCTCTCCAGTCCTCCCCAGATACCCATCCTGCACCCTCGCTCCCATTCCTGAGGTTGCATTTAGGGGTTTGAATACTCCTAGAGTCACCACACAGTGAAGCATAAAAACCCCCAGAGTCCAGCAAGCTCAAGTGAGAGCTGGAACCTACCTTCTCATGACTCTCACATACCTTATGATCAGTCTTCCATGGCATGCTGGGGCTCAGCCCTTTATTGCCCAACTCTTTGGGGTTCTTTCCCCAACCCACAGACTTCCCAAGCCCAACACTCCTACAGATTAACTCCTTTCTGGTTGCTTGGATTGAAAGCAAGGGATGTTCAAGAAAAGTCACTGGAAATCACCTGAGCTCTGAGGACAATTACCAGTGCCCAGCCACCTCTGCCTGTCTGCTTTCAAGACTTTGAGCAGAACCATCTACAGCTGCAGAGTCATCATTATCAGCAGAGCTTAGCTCTTTGCTAGAATTAATGATTCAAGCCTGATTAATTACAGGTTTCTTCCCTTTGCCCTAAATGTTAATCCTTTCTTCATCCATGAAATTGCACAGGGGTTTTGTGAGATGACATCTTGCCCGTAATGATGATGTTTCAGCTCAGTGAGGCACCAAAAGTGGGACTAGATCCACGCACACCTCCACCTGTGCCCTCTCCCCAAGAACAGCAGAAACAATGCTTTAACGTCACATCACGTAATTTTCAGGAAGCAGGTATAGGTGCTGGGAAGACAACACAGTCAGGGGATAAAATAATCCCTTGAGACCAGGACAGGCTTTTCAGCTCATTCCTAACTACTCTTGTGATTATTTATGATGCAAAGTGGCTGAAGGGTGTTGCTATGTGGGAACTTTTGTCAGGAGATGCTTTTGAGCTGTTATCACTTTTTTTGCAGAGCCACATTCTGATTCTAGATGCTGCTGAGCTGCAACAGCATGTGGAGGTTGCAGGGAATGTCTCACCTCTCATTTGCAAAATGTGTAACTAAGAAGAAATCTGACAGAGTCACGGTACCTCCCTGGCAGCCCCACATTCCCTCTTGTTTTGTGCTTGGCTCTTCACAATCCCAGAATTTGGGATAATTTCCTCACCAGACAGATTCTGAGCATCAAGCAGATAAAAAAATGCTTCAGTAGCTTCAGGGATTGCTGAGAGTGGGTTTAAGCAGGAAGCGGCATGAATTTTCTGGGGAGATCTTCTGTGTGTGGCTTAAACGCTGGGGAAAAGGGATTAGACTGACGGAGGATGGTCGTAAGGCAGCAGAAAAGAGAGACTTACATCAGAGCTACTGATTTCCATGTCTACATCACCTAGCAACACTCCAATTAAGGATTTAACTTCCGAGAATTTGATTCCCTGGGAATTTTCCCATTAGGTGGCACCACTGGCCTTGTGAGAAGGTTTTCCTCTGCTCTGGCTCCTTCATGCCAGATAGACTTAAATACCAATGCATAGACCCTGTCACCCCAAAAGCTCAGAAAGAATTGAAAGATGAACAGGATTTGTACAGACCCAGAAGTGATGTGGTCTGTCAGTTCTAACTAAATTTGGAGGAAAACTTTTGATGGGACCCAGCTTTTCTTTATATCACAGTATCACAGAATCATCTGGGTGGAAGAGACCTTTAGGATCATCAAGTCCAACCGTTCACCCTGCACTGCCAGCGTACCTAAACCATGTCCATCAGCACCACATCGACACATGTTTTAAACACTTCCAGGGATGGGGACTCCACCACCTCCCTGGGCAGCCTGTTCCAGTGCTTCACAACCCTCTGTGTAAAGAAATTTTTCCTGATGTCTCCTGGTGCAACTTAAATCCTTTTCCTCTCATCCATCTTTGCAATGGGCATAACAGAGATCCTGGAAAACTCCACAGAGTGACTCCATAACCTGCCTTCTCTGGGCAAAAGAGTGTTATGGCATCGTTAAAACTGCATGAAAGCTGCTGAGCTGGTCGCTGGTCCCCGAGCCACACAGAATGCTCCAGGACAGCTCATGCAGACTGCGGCTTTCTAGCAGCTGGTGGACAGCAAAACAAAACACTCATGTGGTGACACCACCACCCTCTCAGTGACCCTCATACCACACAGTGTAGCACACAGTGCATGCACAAGGACAATTTCTAGGGAAAGCTGATGTTTTGGATGAACTTGGTAGTGGAAATATCTTCTCTCGTTACCACTGGGTAGTGCCATTTCTGGCATGGCTTCAGGGAGCAGGGTTCTACCTCACTACGCTGCATGTATGAATTGCTCTAAGAAAGGAGATGTTCAGTTGACAGACTCACATGTTGATAATGTATGAGGTGTCACACAGAGCCCTCCAGAGTTGATATTCAAAGTTTTCTGTTGGTTTGGTTTGGTTTGGCTGAGTTTTGAGGGGAGATTCAACCTGGGAACTCAGCACCTCTGGTTTCATTTTTATGAACTCTGTGTAATGATTAGGTCAGGTTTAGAGATTGGCTTTGTCAGCTTTTAAGAAGTCAGGTGAGATGAATCACACCCAAGAAACCTTTTCCAAACTGCTAGTGTTAGCAGAAAAAAGTCCTGCCAAGCTCGGCAGGTCTTCTCTTGTGGTCTTTGTTACCCATCATACTGATGTCCCCATCTGGCCTTCTAGAGGTTTGTTAATCATCATCAGTGCTGGTAATGCTAAACAGCTCACAACCCTTAAGAGAAGAACAGAACAAAGTTCTTTCAACAGAGTGAGAGGCAGCAATGTTTCAAAATAGACAGTCTTTGAAGAAAAAATAAACCAGGAGCAGGTCAACACTCCAGACGTTAGTAACCCTTCAAAGCAAAGATTTACAAACTAGTAAGCAGTAATAATGGACCCCCCAATAATCTAATACATCATTTGGCTGTGCAATACTTTTTCTCAGATCCTTCAGCATGCACATGAGGAAAAATAAACCAGAACGATTTTTCTGTTCCAGCAAGCTGATCCAAGCTGTATTTGCAGGATTCTTAGTCACTGAGCTCCAGAAACTGCTCCTGTAAGCATCTTCTGAGATAAATATAACCAGACCTGTTCCGAACATACAGTCTTGGTTTGTGGATGATTTTGCGGGGCGGCAGATTGCAAGGTTTCTTCCTCATCCTGTTTCATGGACAACTGGCAAGACTCCTGGGCCAATCCTCAACTACTTTGTTACGGATTCTGAGGTCCAGGTGAAGGTGAGAGAGACAGTCAGTAGAGTAGATAACAAGGGTTGTTCACATCCACTTCAATGCTGAGACCTAATCACTCTTCCATGGGTTTCCCAATCCCTGAACAATATTCTGGGTTCTTGTCATGCCAATGTCTCTACCAGAGACAAAATGTCACAGAGGAATCAGTTTTTTGGCTAGGTTATATGGTGGCCACAATCTTTAGCGATGCCCTGGATTTGTTAGGTGCACATTTTCTCAGCACCACGGAGCTTTTATAAGCTGGATCTGGCATATTTCTAGGTCACACGTAGGAGATAATTTTTAAGTGTAAATGGACAAGAAACAGAAACTCTGTAGCAGTGCTCAGCTGTCCAAAACAGTCCCCACCTCATAAGCACAGAAATGCTGAGACCCTCAGCCATGCATGTGTGATCACCTCCTGTGGTCACGGATAGGATCACCATTGGGATTTAGGGGTGGAATTGGTTTTGCAGAAAGGAAACCCACTCAGAATATGATCCTAATGTCTGGATATTGAAAGATATTCCATAGCCTAGTTTGGGAGCCCTAGATATCAGAAACTGTTATCTAATAAATCTCTGAGAGGAAGTATCTGCTGCTGTCGAGCTGAACATTCAACCCAGATTAAACGTATTTTTGACACCTTTCACTACCATTTTTTTAGCAGACGTGGAAAACTTACTGTGTATATCACATATGTATTTTGGGGAGATGTGAATTTGGAGCTGGTGAAGACAGTAGATTGTGCTGGAAGAGATAGTCCTCTATATGCAGAATAAGTTGGTGGGCTGGGCAAACATCTCCCGCATGACTGCATGAATATGCCTGGCTCCCATACCCTAGCTGGAGAAAGACAGATTGATGAGAAAGGATTAGCTGGGCTCTGTGGATAACTCCAGATCCTTCAGTGAGCTCTGTGAAAAGATATTAGAAATGTCTGTTCTGTGCTAATGCTCTTGGCTGGTCCACATCAAGGTTGCTGCTTAACTCCAGATTTTAACTGTGGTTTATGTTATGGACCTTGGTCTTCAGGCACAGCAAGGAGATCCATGTTCTTATTTCTTACCAGCACACCCAAATATCTCCCTATGGAGAAGGGGTGTAGTACTTTGGATTGTCAGGCCAGCTTGGAAACACAACCAGCACATTCTCTCTGATACTGTTGTTTATTGACGGGGTGCAAACACCTCTGGCTCCAATCAGCTCTGATCTCTCTAACCAGCATAACGTGCCATGGATCCAGGAATAGTTGTGGCATCCCAGATTAGTCTAATCCTGTAGAAAAGAACAGCATTAGTCAACACAACTGGTATCCAAGTCAAAATAACACTAAAAAGAAAGAGGATCTGAGGAATGAGACAAGACAACGTCTTCAACACTGGAAGCACAGAGAGAACAGTCTATGTTTCATTGTCACTTTTACTTTCTTCTCAATCACAGTCATCTCTTGAGGCCTCCATACAACCAATTTGTCTTTCTCTTCACCCTCCATCACCCTCATTACTTCACATTCGGCTTCCTCATTAGTAGTTTTGTATCTGCAGAGACCTATCTCCATCTCCTCGTTTTCTTTGCAATGACGTGTGAGCAGCAGAGCCCTTCCCTAATCTCCATGTAACTACCCTGCCCTTCAGAAACACTTATTTTGTTTCCCTGCTCCACTTCTATACATCCTCCAGAGTTGTATCATTATTAAAGTCATAAACATATACGGAGGCCACATGCGTAGACAAAGATGCTCTGTTGGTTCCTTGGCTGTTGCTTTTGAGCCCAGTCTGTCTGCATCCTGTTTCCTGAAGCAACTTCTTTGACTCATGAGCTGATGCTAGATAAGCTTGTCTGAAAAGGCTGAAAGACAATTATGTTCCAACAGGTTGTGTGAAAATGAGCACCACAACACAGCTGAAGTAGCTCAGCTGGGAGAGCGTTAGACTGAAGATCTAAAGGTCCCTGGTTCAATCCCGGGCTTCAGCAGTGGTTTTCTCTAGTTTTGTGCTCAGTGCTGGGCTTTCCAGTACAAGGCAGACATGGAGCTACTGAAGAGAGTCCAGCAAAGGGCCAGGAAGATGGTGAAGGGGATCTGGAACATCTCTTCTATGAGGAGAGGATGAGAGACCTGGGACGGGTTGCCCTGAAAGATTGTGGAGTGTCTAGTCACAGAAATATTCAAAAGCCACCGTTGTGATCTTGGGCAACTGTCTCTAGATGTCCCTGCTAAAGCTGGGGCAGATGACCTGCAGGGGTCTCTTCCAAGCATTCCACGTGTAGAGGACAAAGACAAAAGTTTTTACCTGGAGAAGGGAAGAACAAAGCTAATGTCATCCTTATGTATTTTCATTAGTGTCCACCTGGCCAATCAACACAACCATCCAGGCTGACCAACCAGCCAATAAACAGCTGTGATTAAGATTAGGATGTCGGAAGAAACACAACAACGTATAAATAAAAGCAGGTTTTTACATTCCTACCCTTATAGAAGTGTTTATTGAGCTCAACTGTCTTCTTTTCCAGAAAAGCTAATACCTCTATGGACAAAGACTGGTTCAAAATTATCACATCACCTGCTCCGAAATCCTAGTGTCTGTCATCTGTTGCAAGATCCAGAACACTACGTCACGCTCAGAGCCCCCAAATAAACTTCCGTTCTCATTTAAGACACCATCTGTGTCCCATTTCTGCAGTGCTTGGCAGAGATCGCTTCCCTTCTATGGTATGTTTGTTCCCCTTGCTGAGCTGCAGCTTTCTTTGGAGGTGGGAAAGTCAGCAGGAGGAATGGATGCTAGCGGTGTGCAGATGGAGATCACTTTGCTGTGGCAGTGGCCTGGGGTAGCAGGATGCTCTTGATGTTCATCGTTGATCAGATGGTCCTTGAGAGAGGCCCCACAGTCGCACCAAAGAGCCAAAACGAATACTAGGTCATATTTATCTATGAGAAAGGGAAGAGACTTGGCTGGGTGTTGGATGTTAATGAGGGCAGGAGCAGCGAGGTGAGGAAGAGCCAAGATGGGGACATCATAGACAGGTCTAAATGCAGTGAAACACGCAATTGCTCTGGGTCCTTTAACCAGGTGATCAATAGAGTTCATGGTCTTCTTATTATGCAATTAAATTAAGCTTTATTGCATAATTCAGACAGCTGCAACCCACAACAAAGAGTAAACAGCCTTAGCTTATGCTCTCCATCAAACCAGCTGAGTGATCTGTGCAAACTGCATCCCTATGCCTCAGTTTCCCTAGCTGTAACAGTGACACCTGCCTTTCCTACCCTTCCCCACGTGTGGTGAGAGTTAACTTGCAGGTGAAAGTACTCTGTGTTCTCAGCTTGTTTTCATGTGTTATCCCAGCACGTGTCCCCACGGATGATGCTGTATTACTCACACACCTCTCAAGTCCTCTTTTTCTCTAATTCCTTTTATTCGCAAGAACTACAAACAGTCATGTTATCCAGGAAAACACAGCCTTCACAAGGCTGGCATCCGCGTCACCAAGCTGTACTCAGGAGACTGTTCCTAGGAACTCCTATTACTTTCAGGTGAATTTACCTCAAACTTAATCGGAAATGGGAGGGGGGAGGAATAAGAAAGCCCAGGACAGCTTGTCTCAGGAGAAAGATGAGGTAAATAATGAGGAAACAGCTTAGGAAAGACTGCGGATGATTTGAGACTACAGAAATCTGTGTCACCATTGATACAGACCATTTTAAACAGCCAGGAAGGACTTTGGGATTCATCTAGAAAGGAAGAATCTATCACACAACTGGAGATGAGAGAAACTTGGAATACTTTTCTTATCAATGCAAAGGTTGGTAGAGATTGAGTGTTGTCTGTGTGTAGCTGGAGGAGATAAACACCAAGATGAAGAACGTGTGGTTGAGCCAGAAGGCAACATTATAAGGAATGGTTTTAAACTACTTACGGATGGGTGCAAGCTCTAAATTCAAAGGCTTCTATCAGTTGGAATAGAGCAGCTCTCTGCAAACTCTTTTCTGTCCTTCAAGAAGGGCAACAGCTGCTGGGAAAGTCTTGTAGCGGGTCTTCTAGGAAAGGAGTTTTACCCCCTGTGGCAGCTGGGAACAACCTCTCCATCCCTAATTTTAATTTTGCTGCCAAACCATCTCTGTGGCCACAGTGGCTGGTCACATTGAGGATACTCAGGTTTCATTAGATATGACAAAGTGGATTCTCCATTCTCCTTCCCCCTTTTTTAAAATTAATTTTTTTTAAGAAAATATGAGAACTTGTATAAGACACAAAACCCCGTGGAAACACCTAAGTTTTAGCCTCCTTTTGGAGCTGTTGGATTCCTCTTTTGACATTGTAGCCCAAACTTCTCCTTGGACACCCTTTGCTTGCCTTAAAGCATCCAACAATACCAGCTTCCATAAACGAATTAATGTCACGTGAAAACTGCCATGTCATCAACCCTTCTTGGCAAAGATGAAAGATCTGGAGAACAATAGCAAGTGCAGAGGATGTGGGAAGGTAGGACCAGCATGGAATGTTATTGTCTATAAATTTTTAGTCTTAGAAGAGGTTGTCATGCTTGACTCTTGCAGGTATCAGCTCATGACCATGGTAGACAGCGACATGGGATGGAAGTGTGGGTCTTCATCCCTACATAATAGTATAATTCTGGCTAAAACCAGCTGTCAGGAGGGAGTCAGATCCCATGAGGAAGTGGAACAGAGAATGAGATAGCTCTGACCTTGCTCTTTGCATCCAGCTGCTTATTTCTAGGAAAGGCAAAGTGAGAAACAGCATTCAGTCATGTTATTCGCTAGGGACGAGCTCTTTTTTGTGATCTTATTCTCCATCCATTTCGGCTTCCCAGTTGGTAAGAGACAACTTTGACTCCACAGGAGTAGAGTGGATGGCGATAGACCCATCAAACCAGTCAATCAGCAAAGCGCGGTTTGGGATAACCTCTGATATAGGGAGCTATGAAACAACCTTTCCTTTAGTTATCCCAGATGCCAAAACTAGAGACATCCTCAGCTGCCAGTTGCCTTGGTGCTACCAAGTTCAATAACCCTGATGCATCTGTACATGAGGATTTTGTACCAAACAGTTAAAACTCTTTCTTGATAATTTTGGTTCTGCTGCCCTTTCTCATTTTGGAAAGAGATGAGGCCATAACCTGGAAGCAGCAACAAAATAGACATAACCCCAAACAAATCCCCAACAAGTGGAATTGATTTAAAACCCTCTTTCTTCCCTTCCTGTATTCACACAGAGACACACTCAAATCCCAGTTATATGTGTGGTCACTGGTCAGGTTGTGTGTGTGTGCAGCTGGCCTGCTCTCAGACTGGCCTGTGGAAAGTTTCATTAAAAGCAGTAAGTTTCACGAAAAGACATGGCAAAGAGGGAAAAGAGATCAATAATCTCATTTTTCAGCTTTTCTTCAACTGACCTCTACCCTTTCCCAACTGTTCTTCTCCTGTGCCCCATAACAATAAAATGGGCTGGCAAAGGTGGCTGCCATAGGGGACGTGGACAGGGAAGGGAGCCGTGGCTCCCAGGAGTGACAGCAGAAACCCTCGAGCAGGGAATAAGAATAACTAGTAACACATTTCCAGAGCGCTGCCTTGCTGGCTGTCTGTGCCTCCCGCCCCCGCAGCTCGGCTGGCCGCCTGGCTCCAGGCTGCGTCCACCCACCTGCGAGAGCGAGCCAGGCTGAGCAGCAGCGAGGCAGAAGTTCACCTGGAGGGGAACGCCAGCTCTCCCTGGGGGTGGCGACAGGAGGAGGGGGGATCCTGTGAAATACCGCGGCATTTTGAGAGGGGCTTTCTGGATTGAACCTGATCTGGGAGTTGCAAGATGGGAGGAGAAGGGGGCAAGGGAGGTTTGAAGAGTTGTTTTACCATCTTTACTGATGTGGTGCAGAGGGGAACAGATCATCCAGAAAGTTCAGCTCGTTTAGATTAATGAATCTATTGCATATTCCTCAGGAAATCTCTCTACCTCTTTGCAGACTTGATTTGGTTGGTTACAGAGTGTGAGACCGTCCTTTAACTACTTACCTAAACAGCTGCCAGCCCTGGAACAGGACAGACCCCCCTCAGCACTGCCAGAGGGTTAATGCTGCAGGTGGCTACAGGCAGATTTGCAGGTGTTGAGAGGACTGTGGTGTTTTGCCTCCTTCTCCTGACATATCCTGTCTCATTTTTTGTGCCTTGTTTATGTTCAGTCTCCTGGACAACGTGGGCCCACTGGGGAAGTCATGACTCGCTTCCCACACCACCACTCACAGCTGAGGCTCCCTGGCACCTGATTCCCACCTGTGTGGCTTGGATTCCTCATCAGCATGTGCAAAAGCTGGTAAATCATGTTTCTAGAGGTATGGTCTGTTGGTGCCAGGTCCTGCTCCTCTGGAAAGGCATCTTTGGGAAGGTCCTAGTGTGCAGCTCCAGTCTCCAGCAGTCTTGCCGTGCTGTGTCACTGTGTTTCCCCTGTCGCGCACCAACGCAGGAACCTTTAAAGGGCTGGCAAGAAAAAGATTTTCTATATTTCCACTTCTTAGACAGCCACAACTGAGAAGACTTCAGAAAAAGGAAACTCTCTTTTCTTGGTGGGTGACCACAGGCTGTCCATGAAATTGGTAATGACTTGATCCTGAGCTAGAAGCAAATGGTCTCTGCCGTGTTGCAGGCTCTATGGATGGTGCTGGCCAGGATCGAGACAGCTGAAAGCCTGGGTTTAAAATCTCACCTTCTGGAGTACTTTCAGTTCCAGAGAGCTATCAGACACTCAGGATTTATATTTCCTAGATGCCAAGTGCCTTCCCCAAGGGTTGTGCAGGCGCAGTTATGCAAAGCTGACAAGCCAAGCACTCAAGACACATGACATGCAGTCTGTAATGACCCAAGGTCTTTTCATGGAACTGTAAAACGGTTTGGGTTGGAAAGAACCTTACAGACCATCTTGTTCACCTTGTGTTCCCTGAGCACATGACGGGGCCAAGATTGTGTGCAGGTGTCTCACATTTGCTCCAGGAGTTTCAGGCAGCTGAGAGGTACCAATCTATTTAGTGGGGAAAGCTGACTGAAACCCTGAGCTAACGGGTCTTCCCCCAGAAGCGCTGAAATTGCAAAGGAGCTGACTTCAATCTCTAGTGTGTATATTAAGAGACTGGAAGAGAAAAAAAACCCCAAGGAGCTCTTAACTTGGAGACTTCAGTTAAATGTTTAAAGCTAGAGGGGATGACCTTATGGCCTAAAAATCCCCAGGTAAGGAAGAAACCAAAAGCATCCTCAGCGGCTTTGCCTTCCAGTCCTGGCTTTATTGACATAGGCTTTTTTCTTCTACCATTATTGCCTCCACCATTTGAGAGCTTGCATGGCAAATCTGTAGCCAAGCTGAAGTCTGAGCTCTGCTTTTCCAAGCTTTCAGGTTGGCACTGTAGCTGCAAAACTGGCTTCCCTCAAGCAACAGGCACATCTGTGGCCACCCATCAAGATCTTTAATGGGGTGGCTTTAAAATCAGCAAGCAACTGTACTGCCTTTCACTCAGACCGAGTAAAGAAAAGCTGCCGCCGTTCTCTATGCTAATTTTATGGTTTTCAGTAGCCCATTTCATTTCTCCTCCTCCTCCATATACTTCTCTCTCTCTCTCCCTCTCTCTCGCTGCTCCTGTGGAGGTGCCAAAGCCTCCTCCATTAATTTGTGACAACTTCTGCTTGAAAACTAGAGCAGAGAATCACCCACATAACCAGGCTGGCATGAAAATATCGGAGGCAGAAACACTGACTCAAAAAATGACTCGAGGAGTTTCCCCTTGTCAGGGTGAAAGAAATGGGAGCATGAAAGAGACTCCACCAAGATTCCTGGGGGATGAGAGACCTGTCCAGCATCTTCTGACCATGGCCTAACTAACTTGTTAGTTAGGAAGTATTTGTTTCTACTGTCCGTTCATTTTTAATTTTATTCTTTGCTGCTCTCCTGGGACTTGGAGTGTTCCCAGATCTGCATTTTTTTTTTTTCCTTCCATGAAGAAATGCAGCAGGGCAGGCTTTCTTCCAGACATTTCCAAGTGCTTATAATGAGGGATTATAAGACATAGCTAAATTTCCGCAGCCTGAAGCAAGAGACATTTCCAACCCATGTGGCACAAGTCAAGAAGCTTAAAAAGATGATCTAAGTGTAGTTTAAAGCCTTACAAACTACCTAGCAGTTAAAATCACTCCTGGATTCTCATACTTTTTGCATTAACCATGTCCCTGAATTTGCAGAGCTTTGCCGAGGATATTTTCTGCACTGCAGATGCTTGTTGGGAACCAAACTGAAGTCCACCCACCCTTCTGCATGGACTCCTAAACCCTCCCCAATCTGTCACCCCCTGGGTGCTCCCAAGGGCTGACAGAAGAGTATTCACTCTTGCTCCAGACTGAATCCCACCCTGGTCAGGGTAATTAAAATCTCCGTATCTCACAAGCAACAGCAGGAGCTCCACAGTCCTCTTTGTCTGGGCTTTTTGGAACACAATTTGCATATTTAAATAGCCTACTTCCGCTCGTAATGAGCAGTGCTTCATGTTCTTTCCTTTTCCTCCACTTGCACCCTGAAGTCACGAATAAAATTAGGCTTCACTAATCGAACCAAAAATAAAGGAAAGCCCATTGCCCCAAAAGGTAACAGCCCGAATGCTTAACAGCCCAAATAATGATCTCAGTTGCAATTAATTAACCAGCCATAGATACTATATCCAAGAGCCTTCAAGGGTATTTTGACTGTCTATTTAGTTTAGTACCTCTGAGGAACTGAGCTGAGGATCCAAAAAGTATTTTGTTATTTTCCAGTTTTAGAGTTTGGTGTTAAAAGCAGGTCCTGGACAGCTGCTGTATCTGGAAGAGGAATTTTTGTCTTTTTCAGCTTTTAGGGTGGTTTGGGGTTTTTTGTTTCTTTGGTTGGTTTTTCATTGGTTTTGTGGGGTTTTGGGGCATTATACAAAAACAACCCCTGTTTTAGGACACTGTTTAGACAGTGAGAAGAAATCCTAACTCAGAATTTTCCAAGGGTTTGTTGGATGACCTGAATGGAACAAGTGCCCTGGTCCTCATATCTGCCTTCATGACTTACAACACTGTGCAAGTCGTTTGCAACATCATGTTCACCAGGTAAACTAGGACGCTGTGCCTTCCAAAATCGGAGCAGCTCTCACTGCACAAGGAAGCAGGGTGGGATTTACGGCTCTAAGCTCAGTTTTTGGAAAAGCTAACTGTTAGTTGGGCTCTCAGGAACAGCTGGATTCCCCTACAGATGGCCAAGGGTTGACTCCTAGGTTATAGGCTGCTGCCTGAGGCTCTTTGGGGCTGAACTTCACTTCAGCTTTAAGTATTTAATGCAATAAAGACCTTGGTTACCCTAAGTTACTCTCTGAAGTCAAGGGGGAGAGTCAGTGCCTTACATCATGATTCAGATTTCAGCTGCTGAGATATTAGAGACCAACATCAGAAGTTCAGATGGGCTGAGAAAGGGCAGGGCTGAAAATGCACAAACCTAACCTGCTGTCAGAAGGTCTGGACAGCAGCTCCTGTGGTCCTACTGATGCAAGGATCATAGGATGAATCTCTTAATGTGAGCATGGGTAGTCTTCATCACGGTCTGAACTCCCTACAGGTTCACAAAATCTTGTGTTACCTTTATGACTGCACACAAGCTGTCTGTTCACAGCACAGTGCTGCTGCACCTCCAAGAGCTCTGCACTGCAGCACAAACCAAGCCTTAATGTCTTTATGCCTGGAGTAGTAATCGCAGGATTATTGCTCCCATGACATGCAGATAATAATCCTTTATTTTCCCCAACTTGTAGCTGCCACGTAATTTAGAAAATTAATCTTTAGGGCTGGCAATGTCTTTATTGGCTGTGTATGCTGCCTGCCTCAATCAACATCACGGCTAGCTCTCCATGTCAGCTCTCAGAGCACTTTTCAAAGTGACTCTGAAGTACTTGGCCCCATTTTCTGATGGGTGAAACCGGGGCATGAATAGAAGAGGTGCCTTCTCAAGCCAGCCATTGGCAGAGCAAGGGACAAAGCCCAATTAGTTTTAATACTAGACTAGGTTTGTGCAACCTGCTCTAGTAGAAGGTGCCCCTGCCCATGGTGGGGGGTTGGAACTAGTGATCTTTAAGATCTCTTCCAACACAAACCTTTCTATGATTCTATGAAAAATAAAGTAATAGCTGAAGCTCTCCCTGTGAATGCAAACTGCCACCAAAACGATCAGTGAAAGAGAGCGAGCGATGCTGGGAACATGCACGTCTCACCCCATGATCTGTTCATCAGAGCAGCAATAATAACACTGCGGCAGTGATTCACAGCAACTGCAAAACAGGAGTCAGGGGTCTTCTGTCTGACCCCATAAAACACAACCTGCATATGCAGGAACCTCTGCTGTGTTCTGCATTCTATAGTTTCAGGGGGAACTCTCCCAGGCTTATTAACAGCCCCAGTCAGGTGCTAACAGTGACCACACACCTTGCAGGGCTTTTTTCCTGTTCATCTCTTTTTTTGGTTGTTTTGTCTCTGGTGGTTTGTTTTTTGTTTTTTTTGTTTTTTGTTTTTTTCTGGAAGAAAGGGTTTTAAGGTCCTGATGAGTATTTCCCATATACTTCACTGGCTGATCTCTCAGCGCAGGTTCCTGCATCTCAGCAGCAGTGAGGTAGTGAGATACAGCTCCGGTGCTGTCTGATCAAGGAGGATGCGTGCAGACCAATCCGCGTGCTTGGTGGAAAGGTGGAGAGAGGTGTCATGGGGATCGGGGAGAAGGGCAACAGCAGCAAATGGGGACTGAAGGCATTAAGAGAAAGAGGCAGAAATCACTAGAAAAAGCAGAAAGTCAGAGCTGAAGGGTACCAGCAGAGCTGTGAGTGTTTGTGGGGAAGAGCTGTGGGCTGGAGCAGGGGCTTAGGAAAAATGGTTATCAGGACTCAGCATGCTGTGATTGATCAATGTGGGGGCCCCGGTGCCAAAGGGACCTGAACGGCGGTGAGAGGAGGGAGCTGAGTGTGTGTGGGCTGGATGAAGGTGCTGGCAGGGCAGCCGCCCCCGAGCTGCCTGCCACCCACCACCATTATTCATCCTGCACCTTCCCTCACCACCTCCCAGCAAGAAAACACCACTGAGCACCAGCTGCTTTTAACCCTTCTTAGAGCCAAACACAGGGCAAGTTGGCCACTTTTGGTGCTAAGGCTTGCGTCAAAGTGGTTTCAGCCAGGAGGAGACCAGGTTGTTGGGATAAGGAGCAAAATAAGCTGCTCTCATCACTTCTGGCAGCACTGCATTATGGTCTCCGGGGATTTCTTTATATCCTGCAGTGTAAATATGAGTAAATATCCTGACTGTAAATGATGGTCACCGTCAGTGGGAACCTTTCCTTTGCCTTGCCACAGCTGTAATCAGGCTCCGAAGGAATTTGATTGCAGCTACCTCCTTGTGCCAGACTGCAGCAGTGTTAGCGGTGAGCTGTCACCGGCACCTCCAAGAGAACGATGGTGCCAGCTCAGACTGCACATCCTCCAATCCCGAACCCACTGAAGCGTAAGTCCAGGGCAAACACACATGATAGCCCCCCCACCCTCCAAATCTCTCCCACCCCTAAAAATCTCTCTCATCATTTGACTGGATTTCCTCAGCTGGTTGTGGTTTATCTGTTCAGCAACCCATAATAAATCTCTACTCCAAATGCTTATTTTCATCATTGCAGGCCCTTCGAGATTGCCTGAGATAAGGGTGCTGGTGGCCCACCAAGGAGACAGGTGATGGGAAACACCAAGTCCTCTGCTGGGAGAGTTATCATGCCAAATACAAGTACAACTGGTCTGTCCTGCTCGATGGAACTAAGGCCATCTGGTAGGGCACATCCGTCATGGTGCTAAAACCCTTTCCCTCTGCTGCCTCTGAAGAAATATATCCATTATGTCCAAACCACCTTTTGGGAATGGTTTCTGCCCCTTGAGCTGTGTCTGGACATTTCCTGGCAGGGCAGGAGTTGGCATATTTAAGCGGTGTGGGCAGGCACTGAGCAGGGCTCAAGCACAAGCACTGGCCTTGTTTAGATCTCCAGCACGCTTGTTAAACAAGGAGTCTAGCACCAGGTCAAAATACTCCTTAGCCGGACTGCCTGAACATTAAGCCTGTGTCATCCCACTGCTCTCTGACTCATGCCCTGTGTGTCATGTATCTGATTTGCCTCTGTCCTTAGGGCCCCAGGCTGCATTGTTGCAGTGTGGTAGATGAGGTCAGAGCAGTTCAGCAGAGCCATGGTGTGTAAGCAGTTCTTAAATCTGGGAGCAGTGCCTGGTATGCACATACACAACTACACGAGGTCTGTTTTCATACAAAATGAGGCTCCAAATACATACCAAATTTGATATAACTTAATCCTGCACATGGACTATGCAGGGAGCTCTGACCTACCCTCATCCAGTTTGGCGACCAAGAAGCTTGTTCTCTACTCTGCTGCAGCCATAAACAGTAGGAGTGAAAGGTCAAAGGGAAGGTATTTTTTACTTGGTGCATCCTTGAGCCAGAGGATCCTACCTGAGCATGTCACATCTGCAAAAGGCAGTCATGGGAGAGTGGCTGTTGTATTTTCTGAGCTATGCAGGAGGGTAATGCATGTTCTGGCCCTTCCTGCTAGTGGATGGGGGCTGTTGATAGAGGCATTTGCCCAGCAAGACCCATGGTATCTCTTCAAGGCTTAAGCACGTCATGATGTCACTGACTTACAAGTCCAAGTCCTTATTTACATTCTGGTCAGGGGAGTCATCTCCTGGAAGTGCTGCAGGATCTGATAGGGCTACATCCAGAGATTAAAGAGCACCACCAGAATGAAAGGAAGAAAGAAAAGGTCTCTGCTGTATTATGGAGGAGATTCTGGATGAGTATTGGGGTTGATCTTTGAGAAATCAATAGTCAAAGGCTCACTGCTTTTTTTTTTTTTCTCTGCTGTTTGCCCGAAGGACTCCACATATCAAGAATTAGTCAGGGAGGGACAGAGAACAAAACACAAAATACGGTTACTCACTTGTAGCACTCTTTGAGGGGCCCACACATTGAATGCTATCATTTTGTAAAGGTCAGTGTAAGAGTCGAAAAGGTTCAGAAAAGGGTAGAAAGCTTTATCTGATACCTGGAGGTGTTTCCCTATAAGCAACTGGTGGACACGCTGGAACTCTTCAGCCTGGAAAAAGACCAATTCTGGGGAAAGGAGTTGATTCTGGTTAACTCTTTTCAATAGGGTATTTTTTCTTTTCCGAAATCACAGTTTTCATTTCCTGTACAGGCTCATACACCAGTGGGTCAACATTACTACCTCTTTACAGGGCAGGCCATGACATAGGATTAGAAACAGGCAGTTGAAGGAACAAAAAAACCCCCACCTTTATATCATTATTTTTGCTGAAGCCCTTCAATTATAAAATTATGTCCCTGTTTCATAAACTCAGAATGGTGGAGGTTGGAAGGGACCTCTGGAGGTCACTTGTTCCAACCCCCTGCTCAAGCAGGGCCACCTACAGCCAGTTGCCCAGCGCTGGTGTCCAGACAACATTTGAACATACACAAGGATGAAGTTTTCACCTCTCTGGGCAAACTGTGCCGGTGCTCAGCCACTTGCACAGTAAAATGTATTTCCTGATGTTCAGAGGTGTGGATTTTGTGCCCATTGCCTCATATCTTGTCACTGAGGACCACTGAAAAGAGCCTGGCTCTATCCTCTTCACACCCTCCCTTCACATATTCATA
Source organism: Buceros rhinoceros silvestris (assembly GCF_000710305.1). Taxonomy (NCBI): domain Eukaryota; kingdom Metazoa; phylum Chordata; class Aves; order Bucerotiformes; family Bucerotidae; genus Buceros; species Buceros rhinoceros. The sequence goes on along the minus strand of NW_010415873.1, from coordinate 24,256 downwards.
TACATTGAATACCCTTGACACTTTTTTACTCCAGGCTGAACCACTCTCTCATCCTCTCCTCATAGAAGAGACGTTCCAGATCCCCTTCACCATCTTCCTGGCCCTTTGCTGGACTCTCTTCAGTAGCTCCATGTCTGCCTTGTACTGGAAAGCCCAGCACTGAGCACAAAACTAGAGAAAACCACTGCTGAAGCCCGGGATTGAACCAGGGACCTTTAGATCTTCAGTCTAACACTCTCCCAGCTGAGCTACTTCAGCTGTGTTGTGGTGCTCATTTTCACACAACCTGTTGGAATATAACTATCTTTCAGACCTTACTGATCACACTGGCTCGGTGGATACTTCAGTCTTGTCCTGTCACTGAGCACTTCTGAGAAAAGCCTGACTCCATCTTCTTTACATCCTCCCTTCAGATATTTGCACACACATGAGCTGGCTCCGACCCTTCTCTTCTCCGGGTTTTCCATGGGATGTTGTACATAGCTGAACTACACAGGGTTTCAGAAACAATGCAGGAAGTGTTACTCATAGGTTGTCCTAAACCCTTTATTATTCCCCAGTTTGAGAAGTCTTTGATCTACAGATTGCCAGGAGCAGGAAGAGTACAGCAGAAAGATTCTTGTGTGATTTTCTTCTTCTTGCTTCCCTAAGTTCAGTACTGTCCCAGTCTCCTTTCTTAGGCTGCTGTGCAGAAGCAGTGCCCTTACAAATAAAGCAGCCAGGGACTAATGAAACCCAAGGAAGGAAAACCACTAAGACCTTTGGGATTGGGCTGGAGTTTGACTTGCCTATTGTCCTGCAGACAATTGAACCATGCTTTTCATCTCAAATACAATCCCACCACAAGAACTCCATTCAGGTGGCTTAAATATACACTTTCAGTAGTATCTGTGACACCTTAGGCTATCCCAGTTGTCCCACAGCTCCTGCTTCAGAGGACTGTAGATTTTCTTCATGACCCATCTCTCATCTTTTAGCCCTTGGCGGATGGCTCGAACACTCTTGTGTCTTGGCACCTAGGAACATAAAATATGTCCTCACAGGTCAGATTAATGGTCCATCTAGTTTAGTTTCATCACTGAAAATGGCACAGGGAGATGCTCCGTAGGACATCACATGAGCACGTCTGCAGTCCATTCCCCTTGATCCATATTCGAGAAGCTGGAAGGAACATCTCCACCTGGTGGTTCAGCATCTGTCTCTGGATCTGTCACCAATGATTTTGTTTATATCACCAACCTATGCTCAATCTCCTGGCCCAAACATCAATGATCAGAGACCAATAAGGTTAACAATTAGCAAAGATCTTCAAACAAGAATAGCTGTGGTGGATAAATACGTGATAGGAATAATTCTTACAGCTACATTTTCACTGGTAAATCTTCTCCATGCAGGTTTTTTCAGCAGCTGGTCTAAGCTGTCACTCCATAGAGCCCACGTCATCCATGCCCTGTTGGCTCTAAGTGCATGGGTGTCAAGGAGCCATCTGCAGGTTTCTCCCTAGGAAAGGAAGACCTGCCAGATCAGCTTGTGTGGAAACCTGGCTCACCCATGACTTAGCTCTACCCTTCCAGATGTCCCATTTTTGCCTCACCAGCTTTCTCCTTGTCAAGAAAAGTGACTGCGGAAACCAAAGCAGTTCTGTTTCTCATCAGCTTTCCTCAGACAGGAAGAAATGATCCCAATATGGGAACCGTGGTATTTGACAACCCACTCTGCTGTGCTGGAAATACTCAAGCTTCAGCTGGGTACAGAAGTCCTACTGAAAGATGTGCTATGCTACCACTTTGCAAATGCTAACAGTGCTGGTGGAAACGATGAAGTGAAGGATCTGCTAAGGATCCAGCCTTGAAGGAAGTGCTACATTGCAGATAAATTAGAAATTTGAGAAGCTGACTTGCTGGGAAGTTGGCTTATTCAAATGGCGAAACATTATAACTTAAAGTCTGAGCAAAGACATCAGAAGGAAGACTTGTGTTGCCAATTAGGCATGTCAGAGGGAAAAAGTTAGAAGCTTAGGCTTTCCTTCATTGTAAAGAAATAAATTAAACCTGTCTTTCTCACTTATTTCAGATCTAGGGGCTGTAGCTCCATAGGCAGCTCTGCTAAGGGGAGTGAATGCAGTGGAAGGAAGCGTGGAGTCATTCTGTTCTTGTGACACTCACTTCCCTCAGCAAGATTGTCCCTGTTCCCACCTCTGTCCCCACTTTGTCCCTTCATGCCTGTCCTGGTTTGAAACTTTCTAACAGGTAGCCTTGTACTTCATCTTTGATTTTCTTCTGGTGTTTTCCTCAGGTCACCTGTGTATGCTTTACACCAGGATGCAGGACAAGTCCATAAGCAAGTGCCAAGATTGGAACAAAGAAAAGGAAGTCTCTTCACATAGTATCTGATTATGTGTACAACTTCCTGCCACAGGATATTATAGATCCCCAACGTGTTCAGACATTCAAAAGATGACTGGGCAGATTTTTGGAGAAAAAAATTCCATGAGGAGCATGAAAATATGAAACTTCCAACTTGGTTCGTGCAATGCCTGAGCCGCAGATCTCTGGAGATTAGGAGAGTATCTGGTGATGTAACGCTACATTCTTTCTTCTGTAATTACACTCTTCTATAGGTGTTAAGTCATGGAAAATGTTGCTGCCTGGGTTTTGAAATAGATGTTCTGTACCCCTTCTCTGGCACCTCTTTATCCTCATGCCCTGGCTTCTTGAGACATCATGGAAGTTTTCCACCTGTTAAATTACATTGGCATGAAGGGCAGAGATGTGCTAGAGGTGTCATTTCATGCCATCAACAGACTGTTTGATCTACCAACCCCACACAGGTGTTTGAAGCTTTGGCCATGTCAAACAGATGACAGCAGACCCCTCTGTCCCCACTTTCCCTCCTCCCATTCTTCCAATTTTCCTATCACTCAAGGTTGATCCGCCTGCGCTTTATCAAATCTCCACCTGGCATCAGCCAGATGCAGCTTTCAAAACTCATCACTTTAAATCTGTGCAGGACACTACCACTGACTGCTCATCCCAACAGCTGACGTGCCTGGATGTGTCGAGAAGCGTGAAGGTGGCCTTTGTGGGCCAGCGTGGATTCATCACCCCTCGCTGGGTACATTCTGTTTCTTTCGTGGGGGTGAATGCGTCAACCAGATGTCAGTGCAGAGGGATGACCTTTAGTACCCAACTCAGCACAGCACATTTGTCATAAATGTTAGTTTTCATGGCAGACTTCCTGGCACCAAACCATACCACTGGTGGGATTCTGTCCTGTTCCTCTACTCTCAACCCAGCTCTCCACACCAGGGGAGTGACAGACAGCTGCAGGGTTGAGATACTGTTGCTTTTCACATACTGACTTGGCTGTGATGTGTCAAATAAAACACATGTTCTTCCTTTAAGTTTCTTGAATTTTTCTGTCTCATTACACCGAGTGGGCTTCTGGTTTACTTGAAAAGCGTTTTTAGTGATTATCTCTATTTTGCTGTCGCTATTTTCTCTTCTTTCTCTTTTTCCAGGCTTTTCTGAAAATGATCTCATTAAGAACATGGAACTCCTGCTTCTGAATAAGGTTCCTTGAGGTTTGCAAAGGTCTCCCAGCAGGAAGGTTGCTTGTCTCCATCTTCCCTGCGGTTTGACAGACCCCCAAGTGAGTCCATTAGCAAAAATGGACTGCATGAAGAAAAAATCCTACAAAATATACAACACCAGCAGCAATAGCTGTGAAAGTAAAGCTCCAGTAGGCAACAAACTGTGTTTGCAAACCTCATCTTCGATGGCAGTTTAATATGTTAGAGAAAGAATGAGATAATGGCACAAAGGGGACTGTGGATGCTGGTACCTATTGCAATAGCTGTGAGGGGACGAACTGAAGAGGATGGAATACGGGGCCTTTGATAAGTCAATTGTTATTCTGGGGAGATAAATGCATCTTTAAAAACAGAGTTAATGAAGCCTGGCTGCCAGCTTTGCCTGTCATACAGCCTTTTCCTTCTCCCACCTTAAGTCTGACATCTAAAAGATGCTGAGACTGTTAGTCCATCCTTTGGGGAGGGGTCACTAGGGGTTCTTTCAAATTTTCATTCAATGTTTGGCTCTCAGGAATACAGGATATGAAAAATAACACTCCTGTCCTTACGTGCAGCATCCCCATGCTTGATGCAGGCTGTGCTCCTGCTGCTGCCTGAGAGAATTTATCTGGATCTGGGTGAATATTTGCAATTAGCCCTGTAGTGAAATACCCACCTACTCACTGCTAGGGAGACACAGTGAAATCAAACCCAAGACCTGGCATTTAAGTTCTCCCTAAGCCTGAGTCACTTTTTTCTGATCAATCTACGTTTTAGTGTTTGCTCTACTAACTCTGTTATACAAAAAGAGAGACCTGAGAGATCCTGGATGAACTTCATTTAGAGCGATGGGGTAATTTGGAAATGTGGAGGTCTGTGTTCATCAAGGTCTTGTTTCCAGTCAGACAAAAGAAGGCATTTGAGGCAGAACTTCCTGAGCTTTATGGGGGTACCTGAGCTGCTGTGCAGAAAGGAAAGGGCAATGGCCATCTCCTTGGTTGTGTCCTGTGTGACAGCCTGCATCCGGTCCAACCAGACAGCAGCAGAAGACTTAGTCTGGGAGTTTTGTCTTGAAGATAAGCACTGAGGGACACAAGTCTCAGCCTAAATTTATTTTGTGCCAATTACTGAGTACTGCAGTCCTGCAGTTGTGCTCAGCATGAAAGTCCTGTTGTTTTTCCCAGGCTTAATAACATCAGCAGATCCCCTCTGCCTTCACAGCTCCACAATGCACTACACTGTCCCCAGACCCTCCTTTCAGGATGGATCGCCCACTGCCATTTCAACCCATCAAAACATCATTTTTGGAAGGATAAACCAAGTGATTTCAGGAATCACTTTTTTAATAACTGTCAATAGACCAGAGCAATGAAATGGGTATGAAGGCGGCGGAAAAACACCACCAAGAAAACCTTTGTGAAAATAACAGGTGCGTTGAAGTGTGTGGGGGTGTGTAGGTCTACTTGTAAGACAATAATACACAAACCAGGTGGATTCCTACCACATGGCAACTCGCTTGTTCTTGCCAAAGAAGCTTTGGTGAGACTCCCTGAGAGGTTTCCCAGAAACTCATAAAATTAGTAGTAAACAACCCTTCTTGGGGGCTGGGAAATATTTTCTGATGCTGCCCGTCATCCCAGCCCCCCTCTGAGGTTTTTCTCTGTTTTGCAAAACATCCAGAAGTTGCTGGAAGGAAAATTATGGAACAAAGGAGGGGGAATAAGATGAGTACAGGCTGATGCCACGGTAATTGGCTTCATATTGAAAAGCTAAGAGTGATTGCTTGGACAGTGATGGTATCTTGATGTATAAACGGGTTTGTTACTTAACTCTGGTGATTCATGCTGTCAGGCACAGGGACGAGGCAGCTGCCAAATTTGATGCTGGGAAGGAATTTTCTCTCCCAGAACAGATTGGTAGGGAATTTGCAAAGCTGACGGGTCAATAAAAGGGGCCAGATATTGTGATAAACATGCAGACAGGCAGGGAGAACATCCCGGAGCACAACAACACTAGCCTCACGGTACCAAGCATGCCCTAAAAATCAACCCTTTCTCCCACAGCTCCTGAAGACCTGTAATCCACAAAGGGATGACAGTGGGATCGAGGACACTCTCAGTACCTTTGCCAATGGCACCAAGCTGTGTGGTGCAGTTGACATGCTGCAGAGACAGGATCCGTCCAGAGGGACCTGGTTAGGACTTGAGAAGTGGGGCCTGTGTGAACCTCCTGAGGTTCAACAAGGCCACATGTAAGGTCCTGCACATGGTCTGGGGCAATCCTAAGCTCAGATACAGGCTGGACAATGAGTGGATTGAGACCAGTTCCATGAAGAAGGACTTGTGGGTGTTGGTAGATGAAAGACTGAACAGGAGCCAGCAATGTGCTTTCGCAGACCAGAAAACCAATTGCATCCTGGGCTGCTTCAAGAGAGTTGTGACCAGCAGGCTGAGGAAGGGGATTCTCCCGCTCTGCTCTGGTGAGACCCACCCTGCAGTGCTGTGTTCAGCGCTGGGGCCTCCAGCATAAGAAAGACATGGTCCTGCTTGAGCAGGTCTAGAGAAGGCCACGAAGATGATCAGAGGGCTGGAGTACTTGCTCTATGATAACAGGATGAGAGTTGGGGTCGTTTAGCCTAGAGAAGAAAAGGCTTTGGGGAGATCTTATTGCAGCCTTCCAGTACTTAAAAGGGGCTACATGAAAATTGAGGAGGAACTCTTGATCAGGCAGTGCAGTGATAGGATGAGGGGTAATGGTTTTAAACTGCAAGAGGGGTGAGTTAGATTAGATATTCGGAAGAAATTATTCACTGTGAGGGTGATGAGACACTGGAATAATTTGCCCAGAGAAGCTGTGGATGCCCCATCCCTGGAAGTGTTCAAGGTCAGGTTGGATGGGGCTTTGTGCAACCTGGTCTATTGGAAGATGCCCCTGCCTATGGCGGGAGGGTTGGAACTAGGTGATCCTTAAGGTCCCTCCCAACCCAAACCATTCTGTAATTCTGGGACTTTGGTGTATTAGGTAAGACTACTCTTTTGTTCCCTGTGGATGAATACCGGAGCAATGGATCTTTCCCTCTTTTTCACTTCATCTCTTTCATCCATGTTTCTAAATAAAGCCTAACTGAAGCTACGAGTCTTAGCTGTTGGGTGTTTGGGGTAGGGTTTTTTTTCGTTGTTTTTAAAGAATGTCTGAAGAATGTTTTCCAGCTGCCTGGAAGGAAAGAGCCAGAAAGAAAAAGAGAACAAAGGAAACTAGTGGAGACATTTAATTGAGATAATTTTAGCTGTTCTAAATGCCACAGGCAATCTGCACAAATATTTGGAGCGAGGAGATGAGGAAGAAAAAGTTCTGTCCTGGACATTCAGTCCCCAAATTAAGTGGAGGAAGGTGTCTTCTCAGAGATCGATCAGGATCCTACTTGGCAGTTCTTCACTATCGAGTCTCTGTGGCCTTCTCTGCACTCTACCAGGCCACAGTGCAGACTCATCCACACCTAGCACGTCCTGATGGCTAAACCCTCCGTGTACGGGACTGAGCAAGGGAATAAGGCACTTCTAGGGTGAATGAATAAGGGTGGCCAGCCTGGATGATGTGAATTCAGATTCATTCTTGTTCTGGATCCTTGTATCTTAGGCTAACATCTGATGAGTCACTTCTAGGTCAGGACACAGCTTGGTTGCTCCTTGTGGTATCCCTCACTTTGTGAGGGACTGAATATACACAAGCAGAGAGATAGCGTTAGTTTCCCTGGGAGATACGGGATGCACGGCGTGGGGTTTAAGACTGGCAGGTCTGTACCTTGATCTAGCCTGATGGATGTTGGATCTGTTATCCAAAATGATAAAGCTCTTGCAGAAGATGGCTAGTTTGCTCTGTGGAGATCAGAGGTCTTCAGTTGTGAAGAAAGCACAATTCGTGTCCTAGTTAAAAGAGAGGTGTTTTGAACCTGGTTTTCCACATCTCCCAGGAAGGGCACACTATCCCCACATGATTCGGGACAATGACAGCCTCCTTGTTAACAATGTGAGTGATAAACATGACTTTAAGTCACCTCCCCAAACCAGCACTTCGGGTGGAGGTTGATGTTCAGTCAGATTCCTGCACAACTGCTGGCAGAAGCGTGGGGGTACCCTGATGAGATTGCTTTGCCCTCAGAAGACCTGAGATGGCAGACAAATGCTGCTTTTCACGTCCATCACATGCAAAACCTGGAGAGGGAGTTGGAGGATTTTGGAGAGCAAGCAGTGGATGGGAAGGAGGGGTCTGCATGTGTTTGTGGTGGGGGCCATAAAACTCTAAATCTTAGGGATCCCCCCTCCTTCACAATTTCCCTCAGCATCCCCTCAGAGCACCTTCCTGCCTCTGAGCAAAGCAGCATTGCAGAGACTCTCTCCCTCTTCCTACGCAGAGCGTGGGGAGGAGGAAGAATAGCTATAACCGCCCCCCCGCCGTGGAGCAGGCACCACATCTGGGGAGTCATGCTCACAGTATCCCTGATCTAGCAATGCCGCCCAGGTGCCGCCCCAGCCCATTTTCACCCCCTGCCAAGCCCACCCGGCAGACTATCTCCCTTCCCTGTTTGCAGGCGGATGTGGGGGGGTGGGTGGGGGGAAAGGCAGGAGCGTGGGGCAGATCTGATCTTTGGCACACGCGCTGCTTATCATCCCTTTTGTCTGCCCCGCTCCCTGCTCCCACTCACCCCTTCTCCCCCGCACACCCACCCACCTCGATGTCTCATTCAGGGATGGCTCAGAGCACTTCAGGTGACTGCAGGGATGGATAATAACCTCTGCCAGGCTTCTCGTTAAGGAACCTGTTAACATGGAGCTGCTGCCTTTCCTTCCTTTCCTCCCTGCAGCCAAACCCGACTGCTGAAAAACAGAAAATGGGGGTGTGAGGTGGGAAATTCAAGACATCACGTCCTCCCCCACAGCGTGGACTGGCGTTTCTTTGAGAAGGTCAGTGGTGAGGGCACTGTCTGTGTGAAATGAGGAGAAATCGTGGTGATTGGCAAAGAAGTTTCAGCTCACTTAGCTGGATGCCTCTGCATCTCCCCCCATATCCTTCCTGCTCTCTGTTGCAGCATTCCTTCACTGTCCCATAGAGAGCTTAATCCTATTGTGCTGGGAGAGAGTCGGGCTGAAATCATGAGCTCAGCAACAGGGCAGTGCTGCATATCCCATCCCTGTAGCCCTACAGCAGGATCATCTCTGCCCAGGTCATGTCTGAAGGACATTAAAAAAAATCAATCTCAGTCCTTAGAGATCTTTCTCTAAAATTAGGCATAAATAAACCTGGCTACAACTCAAGCTTGTGATTTGCCTTTTTTCCCTTTTTTTGCCTTTTTTGCCTTTTTTGCTAGTTTCTTCACCCCCACCCCTCCCCACCCGCCTAGTTTCAGCCTTGCTAAGGTTGAACAAATCTGTGGGAACAAATGTTCCCTTCTCAGCAGTCTTCTTTCCATCTGGGACCAGCTCTCTGGAGAGACAAACTCTTTGCAGAGAAGGCAGATTGAGTCAATTCCCATGATCATGTGGGGAGACACCAGCAAGAAAAAGACTGCTGTCAGGATTAGTTCTGTCCCAGCCATATGCTTCTTAATCCTCTGTCTTTAACAGATGCCTCCTTCCCTGCCCTTGTCCTCCTTAAGCCATCTCAGAACAGACTGCCCCTTGTGGGATCTGCAACACTTGCCCCATGGATCTTTCAGGCCTCAAGCTCTAATGAGGCCCTTGACATGCACCTTCACCTCACCCCCGTTTGCTGCATCCTCCCAAACTGCACTCCTTTTGCAGTGCAGAGATGTGAAGCCTCTGAAGAGTTTTGCTCCCATGGAGCATGGTGATCTCCAGCCTAAGACCACCAAGCAGTTGTGTTCAGTGTGAGGGTAATGATGTACCAGGGATCTGTGGTACTGTGCCAAGGTTTTTTACAGGGAAGGGAAACTCCTGAAGAGCTTTATACAGCAAGTTGCTCCCCAGCTTCTGCTAGCCCTGATCTAATATGATTTTAGTGATGTTTGGGGCCTCATACATTTGGAAAGTAGAAATTAGTACAGTCTGCTGCCTGCTTTTCACATTTCTCTGTTCTCCAGTGTCCCTAATTATCCATCTCTCTCGTTTACAGGGACTTAAATAATGGAAATGGAAAAGGCGGTTGAATTAGGCTGGGATGAGGAGGCTTTGAATGAGGCTCCCTTCCCTTCATAAGTGACCTGGCATTACCCTTTCTGTTATTAGCGTTGCAGGCTCCCCATTACCACTGGAGGCAGCTGCTCTGTTGTTACCTCAAGCCGAGGGGACACAGCTCCTTCACTGACTCAAGCTTTTGGCTGCCGGTGGCTAGCAGAGATCAGCAACTAAGAGCAGGGATGCTAAGGGAAAATCTTTTGTTAAAGATGATGCTTGGAGGAGACAAAAAGAAAAGAAATAGTTTAGAAGAAGGAGAAGCAAAAGGAAAAAGTTGGAAAACGGTAAATTGGGTCACCACTGAGTGATACAATTGTCAAAAACAGGTGAGCAGTGGCCTAGTTTATGGCTTCAGGATGATGATGGCTGTGAGGGCAGCTAGCTGAGAACTGACAGACTTTTGGAGACATGGATTTGGCTGGTAACAGCAACCTCGTGACCTGCTCTGACCGTGAAGAGGCCCTGTGTTCCATCAGTGCCCTTTGCAAAGCCTTAATGGAGCCCTTTGTGAAGAGCCAGATACACATTCCTGTTAAGAGCGAGGCAGAGCAGCCTGTATCCCACCATCAGAGGAGGATGTTCGTGGTCCATGGGTGAGGAAATCACCGTCCAAGCGTTATAAGAAACAAGCAAGTAAACAAACAATGTCCACAAAATTAGTTACAGCAATTGATTTAGTGTCTTCTTTACCTCTAGGAATGTCCCAGCACTTAGAAGATGTGGGTTGAAACCCTAGAGCCGAGTCAGGCAGAGCAGAGCTTCGAACCAGCCTGATGTGTTGCCCAAAAACACCTATATGGCCAAATCCCATCCAGGCTGGGGCAGACAGCTTTCAAAATGCTTTGGGATTTCAGTCTGAATGAGGGCAAATTAAGCATTTATGGTGGGGGGGTTATGTGTGCCTGAAGAGAGAAAAACTACCCATCTGTTCAGCGAGGCAATACCTGCTGCATGATTCAGGCAGAGAAGAGTATTTTTGGATGAACAGAAGACTCAACTACACACATTTGGGGATGAAAGGATCTGGACCTAAAACCAAAATCCTTCTTAGCATGTCCCCATTATGAATTTGGAGTTCTCTAAACTAGGTTAGGGGCTTCAGCCAATAGAATTTGATAATGAGGTTAGCAGGGAGTTGTCCAAACAAGCATAGCTTTTGTTGCTGTTAGTATATCCTGGAGGATACCTACGATACCATGTGTAAAAAGGCTCTGCATCCCCTCCACATCTGGACCTGCTTGCTCTGAGCACTCCTTAACTTCCTCTGACATTTCTCCTACTGCAGAGATAGGACTGTGTACTGTAATGCGGAAAAGGGGCTGTGGTGCATTCGCTGTGGGACTGGGACTGGTTACTAACCACCATAGCAAGGCAATTTTTCTGTTATGGCCTCTACTCCAATAAAAGACACCCAGGAGGACACAGTAGCTGAGTGTTGGGTTTATGTGGAGGCCAGCAGCAGGTGAAGCCCAGCTTGCCACAGGAATCTCCCATTGCTTCCTCTTCTCCACAGCCTGCAGGAAGGAGTGTGCAGCTTGGAAATCTTCTCACGAGCCAGTCCAAGTTCACTGATGGAAAACCCGGCTCCCACCACCCCTAATGCCCTTCCCACATGCCCTAGTCCAGGAGAAGAAAATCTGTGAAAGTGAAGGAGGGTCTTAAAGCCTCACCCCATGGGAACACCATGATGTCTTTGAGGAACAAGAGCAGGTTAAATATGGGGCAGTCTGACCCCCTCCTTATTACATGAGTAGCTGCTACTGCCAAAGCCATGTGGCTGCCCAGCTTCCCCGTCTCACCACAAGATCAAGGGTGTGGATTGATGGCCCAGCAATCTGCCACCAAAAAAGACAATGTCCCATTTTCCCTTTGTGGCTGTGATCTCCCAGTTCTCCCCTACCATCACCATTGGACCTCATCTCACTGTGCCACGAGGGTGTTAACATTAAACCCAGACAGAAATGGTGAAGCAGAGGCAGGGCTGCAGGGGTGGGTGGGACTGGCTCTGTGGACCCCAGGTAGTCCTTCGAGCAGTATGGGTACATCGTCCTGGTAGATGGTGAGGAGTACAGCTTTCCTGGACCAGTGGAACTCCAGACCTGCCGGGAGATGAACCAGAGCTATGAGCTTCACAGCCACTCCACCGCTTTTCCTTATTTAGCAGACCTGTGATTTTTAGTGTTTACTGCTGAGGAGGAGTAAAAAAGCACTAAATTCAGAAACTTTTACTAGAACACTTAGAGGGGCACCCTAAAGGGAGGCAGGTGGTAGAATAGTCAAGTGTGTGGCCAAGCTTGGGCCAGATTCAGCTCTCAGATGTGTGGCACAAAGGCAGAAGAAATTTCATAAACGTGGTATGAATCAGGCCCTTCAACACGTAGCAACAAAAGTGCTCTACCAGCTCTTCAGTGACGTGCACGGGAAGAAAATGAAGTTCGTTTGGAGATGTTTTTCTATTTGTGTTGACCTCATGAGGGTCATAACAGACAACAGCAGAGGTCAGATTCTTGCCATGAAAAATGCTGACACCTCCTTTGACTTTCTTGATTTGGCCTCGGGCAGGCTTGAGGAGGAAAACAAGGAGGCACTCATTAACATTTCCTCTGCCCTGTGAGGAAACAGAAATAACAAACAACCCATTAAATAAGGCAAGAAAAAAACCTATAAAATGCAGCAGATATTTTTAGCCTGAAAACAAAGCACTTCATCTTCCCCGCAAAGTCAGGCTTTTCAGATGAAGAGAAAAAAGAAGAGAACTCGCAGGCTCCTCCACACCAGAAGGAGTGGCACTAATAATAATTATTATTATTGTTAATATTGATAGCGGGCTGCCCTCTGTTTCCTGCTTGCTTCCCCACCCTCCCAGCAAGTGACGTGTGGGCCCCAGCCGGGTTGGACAACGGGTGGCCAGGAACAATGAAGCCACTGACGCGAACCGTGGTTTGAATGAAAAACTCTGCGTTGTGAGTGCCAGCTTCAAAGCAATAAAGTGTTCCGGTGCTGGAGATGGATGAATAGAGATGTGCGGTGTAAATTAAATGCATTTTTCTCCTTCTTTTTCTTTCTTTTTCTTTTTTTTTTTAAGTAATTAAAAAGCGCAACACCTTGGTTTCTCTTAATTTTATTTTTATTGAGGGTTTGGCTACCAAACATATGACCAGACAGCTTTGTCTGGTAACCTACAGGAGAATTGCTTGAAGAGGTATGGAAGCAGAGGGGAAGGATTGTGGTTTCTTTCTTTTTATTTTTCCTTTTCTTTTTTCTTGTAGAAGGAGGAAGAAATTCTGGAAGCAAAAGGGAAAATTCTAGCGCAGCAGGTGTAGGATAACACAGAAAATCACTTGTTTCTGCAAAAGTATGGAATTAATTGCACTCTGGCCTTCAGCCTTCTAACTTCAGGCACTTCATAGAGCCCTTGGTGCAAGATAGAGTCCTCCAGACAGTGATTCAGAGAAGGAGCACAATGCGCATCGCAATGCTTAATTGGGGAGGGACCCTGGCATCACAGCGGGGTAATACAGCAACTAACAGGCCTCTTCAGAGCATAAGCCGCTAAAAAATAGCACAGCTCAGCTGCACTGCAAACTTCCCCAAGCCCTGGGATCTCCCCCTTCTCACTACCCAGCAGGTTAATCTGGCTCACAGCTCAGGCTCATCTCCAAGAAGTGGCATGTCTTGCCGTAAGGTAGGTCGGAGCAAAACACTCATGCAGATGAAGTGGTAAAGGGATGTCAACGGAAAAGAAAACCCAAACCCCATCAAGTTTGCTCTAAGGCAAGGTGCCGCGAAAATCAGCGTTCTGAACGGCTGCAAGGGGCGTGTGCCAGTGGGCTCAGGGTGCTTCGTGTCCTCGGCAGAGCACTGTTGTGACAGCACTGGGGATGGTGCCAGTGCTGGCTATGATTCAGTGTCCCTTTCATCCGGTCCCCCTTCCTGCAGTGGGGTTTTCTGTTGCTGCTCTCTGCCACGTGTTCCTTTTGTCTGCCTGTAATTAATCTGTTGGCTTTTCTCTGTCCTCATTCTTTTAGGGTCTGATCCTAATCTACTGTGATTTAAAACTGTTTGTGAAGTTCTAGAGAGACAACCCGCATTAAGACCATAGCTGATGATCTATGAGATGCAGCCTTCACTCTTTTCTCTCCCTTCCTTGCTCCTGCTCAGCTGTTTTGGAGGAAACCACCCTTGCTCACTGATCACTCTATTTCTTCCTCCCTCATACTCATGTCTCTCTTCTGTTTCTGCTCTTCTTGTCCTCTTTTCTCTTGAACCTCCAGTGGCCACTGAGAGGACCACAAGCCCTGCAGTATCCTCTGTTCATCCTATTGCCAGCTCCCCTGAGGCCAGGCAGCTAATTTCAACAGAAGTCTGGATGCCTCTTTGTGAAGCCCTGGGATAAAGCTGCTGTGGCTGTGAGAGCCTCCTCCCCAGCCTGCCCCAGCCCATGGCTCTTGTCCTTTCATGCCCGTCTGTCTCTGTGTGCCCGGAAATTGCCTGTCTGCCTAAAATTGCCTCTCCCTGTCAGCTCCCAGCACTCCACATCTCCCTCCTCCCTTTGCTTCCGGCTCCCCTCTCTCCTCCTCCTCTACCCACACACTTTACTTTAATTAGAAATACAATGAAAATGCTTATCACTACTCCTTAAGCAGCAAGTCATTCCCCAGCAGGTCCAGAAGGAAAACTCCCATTTCTCCTAGCCTCTTCTCCACCTAGCCTCTTCTCTCCTAGTCTCCCCCACCACCTCCACAGAATAAGAGCCCACAAATTGGGAGGAGAGCTCTGTGAAAAGGTTGTTGAATCAGATGAACCTGGAGACCTGGACGACCTGGGGGAAAGGGCCAGCAGAAACCTTATGAGATTCAACAAGGACAAATTCTCTGCCTAGGAAGAAAGAAATGGACCTGGCAGAAATGGACCTGGGAGTGCTGGGGGTCAGCAGCCTAAGTGTGATCCAGCAGTGTGTCCTGGCAGCAAAATAAGTATCCTGGACTGTGGGAGCATGAGTATAGCCAGGAAACCAATGGAAGTGATTATCCCCCTCAGGACACACTAGACCATATCTAGCTGCTGCACCCAGGTTTAGGCCCCTTAGTATGAGACAATGATCAGCTGGAATGAGTTCAGCACAGGCCATTGAGACGGTCAGGCCAGGGGACTTGCCTAGTGCCTTATGTGGGACTAGGTCTTGTCCAGTCCGGATGTGCAACAGTTTTGGGAAGACCTGTCAGCAGTCTCCCATACCTATGGGAAGGCTATCAAGGAGGTAGAGCCAAACTTTTCATAGAGGTGGCTGGTGAGACAAGAGACATTGGGTATAAACTGAAACAAGACAGTTTGGGTATAAGGAAAAAGGTTTTCCCTCCGAGAACAGTCATGCAGTGAAGCAGGTTTCCCAAAGGGCATTTTGCAATCCCCATTTCTGGGGTTTTCAATATCTGAAACCTGAACCACCTCATCTGACCCAGTAGCTGACTCAGAGTAGGAGGTTGAGCTAGAAACATGTTGATGTCCCTTCCAGCCTTAATAATCCTGAGATCCTATGACCAGACCTAAGTGCCAAATGGGGCCATTCAGACTGATGAATGTCCCCACACTGAAAAGTAAGGGAGAAGGAAAGCAAGGTAACAGGGGCTGGAAAGATACAGGTTTGGTGGAGTGGGTTTTATAGCTGGTACATCTCAGACTGACATTTGATGGGACAAGGTGAGGTTGAAACTAGGTCACCTTGCAAAGTTAAATCCAGTCCCAACCACCAGCAATCTCCTAAGGGCCATTTCTGGGGATTCTGGAAAGTCTTTGTGGAGGGCATCTTTGCATTAATCTAGGGCTATGGAGATTGCAGAGTGTCTCCCAATTCATGTATTCTCATGGCAATGCAGGTTTAAGGTGGACTTTCTGGGGTATAGAGATCACAACATAAAAGACTTCAGATCTGTCCCAAACCCTCAGATGATTGACATTTGTCCCTTTCTAAACAAAAGCACAGATGCTCAAAAATCTCATGCTTAGGAAAGCCGAGCAGAAGTGGAGAAGTGAGCAAGGCAGAAGGAACAGCTCTATGCCAGTCATGTCACTACCACGATAAAGTGGCAATGGGAGAGTTTGGCAGATTAGGAATCCTGCATTTGCACCCTCAGGATTTTGTTCCTTTCCCTGCTCGCTGTCATGTCCCACTTCAGCAAAACTACGCAGCCCTTCTATGTCAGCCTGCTGCTGCCCTAAATAAGCCTCCTGTTTCCTGAGAGCCATAAGACAGTAGTGTTGGTCCATGTGTCATCACCTGGTAGGGAACAGACCTGTGCCTTTCTGCAGCACATGGATATAGGGGGAAAAGGGAGTACTGCCCATGTCCCTCACACCCTTCGGCTTAACCACTGCCTGACTCTGCTTTAACCAAACGCATGGGGTCACTGAGACCTCCTCTCCATCCATCTCCTCTGCATAGCACTCATAGTAGGCTGGCTGCAGTTCCACCAGGAAACATGTGGCCAGAAGCCGTGGGAGTGGGGATCCATCCTAAGCCTCCCTGGCATGCTGCCCACCACCCCGCGCGGAGGTAGGGCACCTCCCCGCTGCCAACAAGCTTGAAACCCTTTCTTAGGTGATATTCATGAATCAGCATCCCACTGCCTCCTGCCACTGTCCCTGGGAGGGAATGAGAAGCCCCAGATGTCCTCAGCACCTCTCCGAGGGTGTTCCGGTGGGGAACTCTCTCAGATTAGGGAATCCTTTATCTCTGGCTTATATAAGACCCGGGGACTCCTTTTATGGTTGGCTTTTCCTGCTTTGTCAAGAACGAAGAACAAATGCAGCTTGTGGGTTGGCTAACTGATTAAGCATCTGATTCAAGCTAAGTACGGAACAGGCTTTTGATGGGCGGATTTAATTTAGTGTAAAAACCAGGATGCTGTCCCCCTCCCTTACTGAATACTCCCAAGATAGTGGTTGGTCTGGTGCAATTAAGCTGCAGGGATGACTCCCACCTATCAATGCTTTAGAAAGTCCAGCGTGCTCCAGTTTGTGCTGAAGTGGCTCCTCTGAGTGTTTCCCCCTCTCCTTCCCCCCTCCTCTTTTATTTTCTCGTTCTTTTATTTTTTTCCCCCCCTGCTGATTTACCACCATTTCCAAGCGTTTGCATTAGGGTTGAGCTCACTCTGGGTGTGTGTGCGCGCGCATGTGAGGGTGTGCGGGGACCCGTGGGCGTCCGTCTTAGTGTGACACACTGAATTCCTCATCTCCCCCTCTGCGAATCCTGCTAGGGGAAGCATGCTAATGATGACCTTGCTGAGTAAATAGTTGTGGAATGAATAAGTGTTTTTCCTGCAATCTGAAAGGCGGAAGGTGCGATTACTCATCCATCTATCCAACTGTCTCCCCAGCACCTTTCAAGTGCTTCTCGCATCAAGTCTGGGGGCGTGTGCGAGGGGGTGGGAAGCGAGGGGAGGCTGCCAAGATCTGGGTTGCCACAGACACCGGCCTCGCTTTTCCTCCAATGAGCGCTGAGCTGGCAGTGCGAGAGGAGGCAGGGCACCACCCACATGTTGAGCTGTGTGGGGTATAAGTAGATGGAAGAGCCTGGACTAGTGGCAGCTCAGACAGGGAAGAGAAGCAGCTCTTTACATCTCTAGTGAAAGCGGTTTTCACTTGACAAGTTCAACAGAGGAGAAATCACCGGGATTTTTGCAGCAGCTTCCAGCTTCTTTGCCTCTCTCTGTGTGGTTTTCTCCAGCGGGGACTCTCTGACATTCAAGATTCTCAGCTCCGGATGAGCAGGTAGCGGGCACGCGTGCGGGGCTGGACGTCTTAGCGAACTCCTCTCCTTGTTCCTGGAGGATCCTGGCTCTCTCTGGGACACCATAAGCACCTGATACCGGCATTTCCAGCTGGGCACCGGGAGAAATTTGCTACAACTCTCTCTGGGATCCACGGGGACCGAACTGCTTGCTCTGCGGTGATATCTGATTTGGTTGTGTTTGTGTCTAAAAGTCCTTTAAGGGGGGTTTAGAAGTCTCTGTGTGTCTTTTGGGAAGTGTTGTGGTGGGGGTTTTGAAAGCCAGCTGTAGTGCTAGGGCTTACAAACCAGTCCTTTCTGTGTTTGATACTTGCACAGTAAAAGCCATGCAGCTGGATAATGTCACCAATGCAGGCATTCACTCCTTCCAGGGGCACCGTGGAGTTGCCAACAAGCCCAATGTGATCCTGCAGATAGGGAAGTGCAGGGCAGAAATGTTGGAGCATGTCAGGAGGACCCACCGGCACCTCCTGACTGAAGTCTCCAAGCAGGTGGAGCGTGAGCTGAAAGGCTTGCAGAAGTCAGTGGGGAAGTTAGAGAATAACTTAGAGGACCATGTCCCAACTGATAACCAAAGATGGAAGAAGTCCATCAAAGCCTGCCTGTCCAGATGCCAGGAAACCATTGCCCATCTGGAGAGGTGGGTCAAGAGAGAGATGAATGTTTGGAAGGAGGTCTTCTTCCGTCTGGAGAAGTGGGCAGACCGCCTGGAGTCCATGGGTGGCAAATATTGCCCTGGGGACCAGGGCAAGCAGACTGTGTCTGTTGGGGTGGGAGGCCCAGAGATAAGGCCAAGTGAGGGTGAGATTTATGACTATGCCCTTGATATGAGCCAAATGTATGCGCTGACCCCTCCTCCTGGAGAGGTGCCCAGCATCCCCCAGGCCCACGATTCCTACCAGTGGGTCTCTGTGTCAGAGGATGCTCCAACCTCCCCAGTGGAGACCCAGGTCTTTGAGGATCCCCGGGAGTTCTTGAGCCACTTGGAGGAATACTTAAAGCAGGTGGGTGGAACAGAGGAGTACTGGCTGTCCCAGATCCAAAACCACATGAACGGCCCAGCTAAAAAGTGGTGGGAATACAAACAGGACTCTGTCAAGAACTGGGTCGAGTTCAAGAAGGAGTTCCTGCAGTACAGTGAGGGGACTCTGACTAGGGATGCTATCAAAAGGGAGCTGGATTTGCCCCAGAAAGAGGGGGAGCCCCTGGACCAGTTCCTTTGGCGCAAGAGAGACTTGTACCAGACCCTCTATGTTGATGCAGATGAGGAGGAAATTATCCAGTATGTGGTAGGCACCCTCCAGCCCAAACTGAAGCGCTTCTTGAGTTACCCCTTGCCCAAGACTCTAGAGCAGCTGATCCAAAGAGGGAAGGAAGTCCAAGGCAGCATGGACCACTCTGATGAGCCAAGCCCACAGAGGACCCCTGAGATTCAGTCAGGTGATTCTGTGGATAGCGTGCCTCCCTCAACAACTGCCAGCCCCGTGCCCAGCAACGGGACTCAGCCTGAGCCCCCCAGCCCACCAGCTACTGTCATATGAGCTAGAACAAGGAAAGCAACAGTCTGGGTTACATGAAAGGGAGAAGAGGGTGTATTTAGGAAGCTTCTCTTTGGAGAGAGGTTCTGGCTGAGGCGAGACATGAGGTGTGCTCAGTCCAACAGCCCAAAGCAGAGGAATTAACTTTGCTTGTGGGGGGAGGGAGGCGACTGGGGAGAGGCACCTTAGGATGTGGTTGCCCACCTCACTTGAGCCATGCAATACGGTGCTGCTGGAGATGATACCACTTGCACCGCTGTGGGGAACAGACAATTTTACGAGAACCCTGGAAAATGAGACAATTCCCAACTTCAGAGGCAGCCGCTGGGCACTGGCGGCTTTCACAGACTTCATACGAGTGCAGCAATTGGCTGAGGGTTCCTACCCATCTGGATTTCTCTCTCTCCTTCTCTCCTCCCCCTTCTGAAGACGTGTCCCTGTCCTAATGAGGTATCTTTCTTTTGATCTTTGCCCATTTCTGATTTACCGCTGGGCTTCTGTTCACTTGGCAATTTCCTGTTCTTACTTGCTCCAAAGGATTAAAAAATTTTTTGGATTTTTTTTCTGTTTTAGAAGAAATCCTATGACTTCAGGAACTGAAAACCTTAAGAATCTGGATTACTTTTAGTGTTTTTCATTTCACTGCACCTAATACCTGCTTTAATGTTTTTTCTTCTCAAGAGGCTCTTACTGGTTTACTTCTTGTCTTAGTTTCTCCTTATTCCAATCAAGGCCACTGAAGTGCAGAGGCAAATTTCACCCTTTCTTTGCACATTATACTGTGCATTCAGCAGGCAACAGCGTTTCACATTAAATTATGAGCTCATT
>NW_010415873.1:0-4256 GCF_000710305.1 Buceros rhinoceros silvestris | reverse complement strand
CAGGAAACAGAGTTTCAAATTAAATTCTGAGCTCATTTATTGAAGGAGCAGTCTGCTTTTTTTCAGAGAAGAGAGGGTGTCAAGGTAAAGAGAGGAGACACCAGAGATGTTTAGAGAGGGTGGGGGAAGGTAATGGAAATAAATCCGTGTACTTTGAATGAAACAAACAAACACACCCTAAATTCAGAGCAAAATATCCTCAGAGCAGCAAATTAAGTCCATGCTGATGCGTGGAGGCAACAGGAGCTTTTGCCATGTAAAAGCAAAAAGAAGAGAGGAGCTGTGTGTCCCAGCACAATTTGCAGCCTGTGCATCACAACAAAGAGTTTCTGCTCACACAGACAGACTCAAAATGGTCTTGGAAAGCCTGGCAGCAGTGTCCAGGAGGACCTGAGGATAGGGCAATGCCTATTCACAAAGAACTTCCTACAACATCTTGCCATGGATGGAGACGGATTTGGACTCTGTAATATTTTCCATGTTGAGATAGCAATGCTCAGAGTTCACCTTCCTTTGACTAACTTCTGATGACGGGACTTTGAGATGAAACTGCTATAAGACATATTCAGGAAGTTTGGCTCTTCAAAGCTTCTTGAGGCTGGACACAACTTGAGCATCATCTGCATTTACCACCAGACCAAATAAACACCACCTCTGCAAGAGATGCAGCAGGGATGGAGCAACAGGATGCCCCTGGGATGATCCTGGCACTACTACAGCAATGACATGTAGTACCGGTGGCTCAGAAGGCCTTTGGCATGCCTCCTTCCATGAGGCTGAAGGTAAGGAAACTCTCTGACATTCTTTTCTCTGCACTCCTCAGATCTAAATTAGCCATAGACTGTCCATTAGGAACCTTGCACTGGGATAAAATAAGATCTGAAATGGGACATGAAGCATAGTAAGTGACAGGTTAAGGTTGGGACAAAGGGGACAGGAGAGACAGCTGAAGGGAAACAGGGACAGTGAGAGGGAAAGGTTTCCAAACAGGACAGTTCTCGCACTTTCTGATTAATAAGTGGGGCGGGGGGGGGGAAATAGGAAGCTTCTTTAGTAGCCCGGCCCAAGGACTTGCCCCATAAAACTCTGGGATTGAGTTCCCAGCTGTGGCAACAGTTCACAGGTCCATGCAGAGCCTGAAGCAGGTGCATGTTTGCTCTGCACCTTTCCTAGAAGTGAGTCAGTCTCAGGAACAGTGGGGGCTCTCCTCTCACTTCTTCAGAATGAGTGAGTTTGGCAGCGGCTGTATCTGCAGAGAGAAGGGAGCATTTCTCACTGATGACCTGGGATGAGTGGTGGGGGAGTGGGTGTCACTGCTGAGGATGAGCTGGCCGTGCATTTCAAGCATTATCTTCTCTTGGTTACAGTGACTCACTCAGATCCTTCTCTGAGAAGGAATCACTTCGCATTGCTCAGGATTTGGAAGGAAAGCCAAAGAGAAAAAGCTTCAAAACAAAGGATTCTACATCAGACCTGCTGTCAGGATCCCCAGCACTGACTGCCGGATCCACTGCCCGAAGGAAAGACTGGCACAGGTAATTACCTCTCATCTTACCCTGCGGGCCTTTCTTAGCCTCCCCAGCACCCTGACCTGAGATATTCAACAGCCCAGGGGCAAATATCTGTGCTGGTCTTGAGACCTCAGCCCCAATGGTTGTAGGAAACTGGGACCACCAGATAGGTGGGACTTCAGCTTCTGGATGTAGGAACGCAAGCACCAGCCCCAGTGATTAATGCTCTGGGGACAGCGTATGTTATACCTTTCTTTCTGCTGGACCACTGGCAAATGCTTAGAAACCATTACCTCCGGGCTGCAGATACCTAGTGGGCACAGCTCAATTTAACCCCATCTCCTGAGAATCCCGCTTTAGATACTTTCCCCTTTAGATATTTAACCGCAGCTTCTTTATTTTTTTTCTTCTACAGAGTTTCCTGCTACTGTTGCTGACTTTCCTTCTCTGTGTCCAAGAATCCTGCCTTCCCAGGGAAGAAGCGAGTGCTGCAGGAAATCAGAGGGCAAATCACGCACCAAAGAGCCTCCCATGCAGTGCAATGTCGTGTTCAAGGTGCTGAGAGCCAGAATGAAAGGGGGAAGCCTCTTCCAATATGACGAAGAGAAGTCTGAGCTGGTCCAGGTACTCCAAGCACTGAAGATAGTGTTGGGAATGAAAACAGAAACCAAGAGGCAGAACAGAAGAAGCAAGTCCAGGCTTTGGGGACAGCAAGGATGCGGGGATTGTGCTGACTGTCTGTTGAGATGATACCGTATCTCTGCAGTTAGGGGACACTGGGACTCACAAAAGAAATCTTCGCTAGATTACCAGTTAAAAAACTTTCCTGATTATCTTTGCCAAATGACTGACCCTACCTAGGCTACGAACCCTCCATGCTGTTAATGCTGTAACTCATTTTTCCTGAGTTGAGGGTATCATTTCATGCGGGTATCTGTTTCAAACCTCAAAGGGCTCTGGAGGTTCGGAGAAGCATCCTGCAGTCCAGATGCTTGTTTGAACTGCTTGAGCCTGCACAATGGGGCCAGCTGTCTTGCCAGGACAGAGAATCTTGTGAGACAGCAGGCTCTACCTGGATCTGCATGGGCCAGAGTTACTGCAAGAACCAGGGTTCTCGTGCTGGCTTTGGCGTAACTGTTTCCATCCAGACCCAGGGAGCGCAAAAGGCGTGTGAAAAACAAGAGCTCGAAGACAGTTTTGGTTCACATCTCAGCTGAAGAGGTCCAGTTGGTTCCTCTCTCTTCCAGAGCCAGCTGTCCCGGGTATGCGTGTGTGCGTGTCAGCGCGGGTGTGTGTGTGTTGAGCAATCAAATCCGCCTAACCAAATCCTGTGGTGTTTTGTTGTATTTGAACTCAGCCAATAGGACCTAATGTGCATTCCAGCAATGCTCAGCCAAAATGTTCAGGACTGGAAAATTATGTAAAACCACGTAATGACAGAGTTCATGGGCATCATCTCAAGATCAAAGTGATGTTTGATTTTGAGGTGCTTAATTTCCACAGTCCCTTTCAAGGGACTTGAATGTCTCAATAGGCATTTTATTTTTCCATGGACCTTTCTGCCTTTGTAACGAATGAGCCTGTCTGTGCTACTTGGTCATTTGTTCCTGAGGTTGATACATTTTCAGCTGACGTTTTGGAGTGCGCAGAACTGAGTCTCCTGGACTGATTTTATTTCAATTATTGCTCCTAGCAGATTGGAGCTTTATTTGTAGCAAGCATCCTGGTTTATATTACCAGCCTTTCCAGGAAGGGCTGGTGGTTTATTTTTGTGGGGCAGAGTCACGGGAATGAAGAAGTGTGCATGTGTTGTGTCTGTGGAATTTTAGCAGATTTCAACTACTGGATTTTTTTTCTTTCCTTAGGAGATTTTACATTTGACTCTGACAAAACTACTTTAGAGTTCTTATTTTTACTAGAGATATTATTAATTCAGACAACCTTGTACAAAAGGCACACACATTGAATTGCTACAGGTTATAGAGGCGGAAGCCAAAAGGTCTTTGTAAGCCGACATCACTTGCCCTAGATCTGACTGTATCAGGCAGTTTATTCCTCATGTGTCATGTTGGAGTTACAAGATCACACCAAGCCACTAAAACCTGTCAATAGAACAGTGCTACACTCTATTTGCTATTGTAGCAAAGCCTTTTGTAGATTTATACAATAAAACTTTGCAATATCTGCTTCAATTTCTCTGTGCCTTGCTTTCTGGTCTTTATTCCTTGGTTCATGGGATACTCAAATATCTATTGGCCTCTGAAGGTTTCGCCTTGTCAGCAATTTGGACTTATTTGGTCTTGTGAAATCTTCCTTCTCAGTAAAAGAGGATGATTGACATAAAAATGAAATGTACTGGACCTTTGAAGAAGAATGGTTGGATATAGAAAATATGGAGGTGTTTTAAGGGGGGGTTAGCATCCCACACTGAAGCAAAAGTAGCCTGAGAGGCTGGAAAAAACAGTCCCTTGTGGGACTGTGTGTTGTGCAGGGCTCTTGTTGGGAACTGCTAAGAGAAAGGCTACTGAAGCAGAGGGCAACCACATTCCCTCCCACTCCTGCGAGGTTATACACCTGGATGAGTTGAGGCCAGTCAGGGCAGGGCAAAGAAATCTCTTAAGCCTGAATCAGATCTATTTGATGCCCAAAGAGACTTCAGCAGCCAGAGGAGCCAGCACTCAGCAGCACAGAGACTCAGGAACTACTATCAGGGTTTGCCATCTCATGCATTCCAGCCCGCCACAC
>NW_010415872.1:7663-30572 GCF_000710305.1 Buceros rhinoceros silvestris | reverse complement strand
CAAGGGAAGTTTTGGCTAACCCAGGACAGTAGTACAGAGATCTTGAAAGCTGTATGCACAAGCATTACTGTGTTTTTCAGCCAAATATATTATTGGTATAAACAGATCCTATCTAGCCTTCCAGCAATCTAGACACTTTGAATTGCCAGCATAATTTTCTGAAAAGGAAAAAATAGGAGAGATTAGAGCAAGATTATCCTATTTCACTTGGTAATTCATTTTCATAATCTGGAACTCAGGTCTACAATCAAATGTATGATGGAATGAAATAACTTTCCTGTTTCCTGCTGGACTATAAAGTGTTTCCAGACAATTATTTTCTTGACTGTAGAACTTGACTATAGTTTGCTGCAGGATACTCTGGGCTCCCATTTTTTATTCAATGAGTGTATTGTTTGTACATGTTAGTGTGTGTGTGATCAGATTTTTCTAATCGACCTGATATTCAGAAGTAAATTATAGTAGCTGATAAGTATGTTTAGCCTTTCAGCAACAGGATGCAGGCATAATGTGAGAGGACACTTTGCTATTTGTGTGTGTTCACAATTGACAAAATTAATTTTTTATAATTCTGAAACACTTCTGGCAGATGAAGAGTAGTGATTGAAAGTTTGTTATGGTCCTTAGGATCAAATTATGACTATCTGTGGTGTATTTTGCTGCATAATTTAGTGTCTGAACTGAACAATTATCTAGAAGCAAATTTCACCCCACTTACCTACTAATCTGAAAATGGGAAGTGTTTCTTCATGCTGTGTTCCAAAATCATCTGCAAAATACATGTTGTCAAGGTTCAAACTGTGGCTGTAACGCAGTTCTTGCAGA
Source organism: Buceros rhinoceros silvestris (assembly GCF_000710305.1). Taxonomy (NCBI): domain Eukaryota; kingdom Metazoa; phylum Chordata; class Aves; order Bucerotiformes; family Bucerotidae; genus Buceros; species Buceros rhinoceros. Next base: position 29,747 of record NW_010415872.1, on the reverse strand, counting down.
TACAAAATGCAGTTCTCCTTAAAATCCTCTTAGATTATTTAATTTTTAATCCTGTAATAAGAAACAGCTCGGGAAAAAAATCAGTCACTTACGGGGTTTCAGACTGTGCCCACAGAGATGTGTGAGCCAAGTCTCCAGTTTTATCTTCAGTTGAAAGAGGAAGTACCGTATTACAGACAATATGTGAAATTCTTGTATTATCAAAATGCATCACACAGCTATGTGCAAATCTTGAAAAAAAATTACTTGATTTATCACCAGGGGAATGACTATCAATAGCATTATAATCCACTCTTTCTACTTTAGTCACTTTGCCATCTTCTGCATTTTCACATTACTTAGGAAGAACCCATTCACAAGCTTTGCCAGAAGCTAGGCTGGAATGTTGTGTATGATCTGCTCCACTTGCGTGGTGCCTTGTAGTTGACAAGTTACAGCAAAGCCTTAGGGCAGTTATAGTTATCTTCGAGATCTGTGCAGAATCACTTCTCTGCCCCTTCCAGGAAATGTAGTATCTCCTTTAAAGGGCTTGGTTTTGAGCTGATATGGCACGGTAGTGGCTGTCACACTCAAGATGTACACACGGATTAACCTGATAGTTTAAAAATATATGAAAAGGATTTATGTTTAACCATAGATCATTCTCGCTCTGTCTGGTCTCTACATCCAGCATACTGGACTAATGCAAGCAGTATTTGGCTTAATGCAAGCAGTATTTATTTTGGGATAAATTTATGGTATATAACTAGTCTGAGGTGCCAATAGGTCGGAGATTTACTTTAGGCAGGCAGGAACTATTTGGTAAATACTTTTCAGATGTAGGTTGGGTTTTTTTACTTTTTTAAGATTAAAGTTATTTCTGTTCAAAGTATGCCCTCAGTTACTTGTGACCTCAGCAGCATCCTTGGGCTGAACCTCACCGGAGACCTCCGCACTAACTGGCAGCCTGCCTTCTCTGCCCTCAGTTTATCTGTGCAGTCCTGCAGTATGGCAGTGGTGTAACAAGACAGTGGTGCAATGCAGTGAGCGCCCATGTCTCCACCTCTCCTCTGCTCTTTCGCTGCTGCACCTGGGCAAATGTTTGTACTTCAGGGAAGGTCTCTCTCCAAATCTTTTGAGCCTGCTGGAAGCATGTGGCTGGAGTTCTGTCTGGCACTCTTCTCTCTGAGTCATTTCAACTGAGTGCCCCTATCCACAAGTCCCTGGTGCTCACATTGCCACCAGTGATGTGTTCCAGAGGTTGTCTTCTCTGCACACCTCTTCATTACAAACATCACAGAGGTGAAAGCAGAGGTACAATGTGTTAATAATAAAATCTTAATTAAGAAGTTCTAATTTCAGCTGCAGGGTTTAGCTCTGCTGTAGGAATCCATTTCTTATCAGGTAAGATTTTTCTTCTTAAGAAATAAATCTAAGAAATAAGATGCAATCGCTCAAGATAAGGGATGACTCATTTGCCAGTTGAAGTGTAGGGCTTTCTGCCAGCATCCTTCAAACTGACCCTTTGTCAGCTGACAGCAAATATATCCCTGCGTCGTTGGGGATGTATGTTTCCAAACTAACTGTTGTCAGTGTTATTGTAGAAAACAATCTGCCTTTCAGGCTGCCCGGTGTGGACGTCACACAAAATGAACTTATAATGAAGGCATATAACCTTATGCAAGCAGGACAAAGGTTTAAACTCTTCAATGACCAAGTGGTAGAGAAAGTTACAACAGATAAGCAGCAAATCATAAAACTCAGTGCAGATATGTCATTAATTAAAAAAAAAATTCCCTGCTCTCCCCCCTCCTTCAACATCCTTTAACAGTTTTGGGAGTCACCTTAGCAATCCATGTTGCTGTGTTTTGCCTACCATTTCAGCATGATGGAAGTTGGAACCTCCCCAAGGCAGATAGCAGCTAAGGTCTTGTGGATTGCAATACCAAGAGGACCAGCACTGCAGATGGGTAGTGCTTGGTATCACAAATGTGCATGGCTTGTTGTCCAAACCAGCACAACTTCTGAACCACAGCACCAATGGTGGTAAAAATGACAACTATGACAAAATAACCTTCAGTAATAAAAGAGAGCTGAATGGCTTGAAATGTGTAAATTCCGTGTACTGCCAGTTCAAGAAAGGAAACATAAAAAAAAAAGTTCATATTTTTAAAAAACTTATCTATAAATACTCCAGGCCAAGAAGAATATGACCTGAGAGAATCTTTCTGTTTTAAATGTAATATTAATATCTTCAAATGGACTTTTTTGGGGTGGTCTACTTTATGAACTTTAAAACCAGCTGTGCTAAGCATGTAGTAAAATAAGTAAGCAATATTTTCTGTGATAATTATGCCTGTAACTTCAGTTGAAATGAACGTTTCAGTGTTAACTAGTATCGAGAAAATAACCCCCTTGTTAGGGAACCACATGCTGGAACGGACAAACTTTCAGGACAAAGGAAGCAGAGTTTACTGGCTGAGCATATAGTTATTAATATGAACTGGTTAAATAGATTTAAAAAATCAGTTTCTTTAGGTAAAATTTAAGTTGGTTTTGCATTCCTTTTTAACACACTTGCTTGGAATGGACGTTTGGGAGTTGTGGATTTGTTGCGGATCTAATCCAGTATTTAGCAGTGACTGAAGAAGCTTTGAGACACAGATGAAAAGGTCCTGAAATGGGCAATCATAAATTAACCAGTCCAGAAAAGAAGCTTCTTTATAATCCCATTGATGGGAAGTTGGTGCGTGCCCTGAATAACAACAACTTACAATATTGCCAAAATTCATGGGTCTTTAAATTAAATGTTTTATTGTAATTGCAGTTTTTATCTGTAGTTCAGTTATTGTTTTGGATCTTACCTTTAATTGTGTAGGAACATGTAGCTCCTGGATAATGCCTTTCCCAGTAATTTTCAAAGCAGTTCCAAAGAGGCTTGCTATAATTAAAATACTTCCCTTTTTAAACTTCAGCTGAGTAATGAGTTGCATGAGCTATACTGTGCTTAAGAAATGTTTTCACAATTTGAAGTATGTTATTCTTCATATAAGAATATGGGTGAATAAGCAGAAAATCTTTCCCTGTTTTCTTTTTAGCCTTCCTTTTGTTCTTTCTTAAGACCCATCACTTTTTTCAGTTATTTTTCCTGAGTTTTTCATCATGTTCTTACATAAAACATAGAGAAGGAAATCACTGCCACAGAAGCATTAGAGTCCATGTGTTACTGGCATGTTTGGATCTCTGCACTGTGTTTGGCCCTCTGATACTCTGAGGCCAGGTAGATCCAGCAGTGTCTCACTGTTTCTCAGCCTGGCCCTGAGAACATCATCCAGCTGCAAACTGTGGGTCTGGCAAGTATTCCCTGAGCTGAGCATCTCTGCTTTGGACTTTCCTGTTGCTTGGTGACAGCTGGACATGGAGCAGTAGCATGTGTTATACCCCTTTTCTGTGACCAGCTGAGGACCTCTGGGGTCTCAGCTTAGCGGGTCAGCGGGGCATCTCACAACCGCACAGCCATTGCACTGACAAAACTATCTTCCCTCTGTCCGGCTCCAGCAGACCCACTGATCCACTGAGTGGAGGTCCCCGGGGTGGTGGCAGCAACAGCCAGGCTGTGGGGCTTTGAGATGGGCTGCCATGGTTTCTTTCTGGTGGTCCTAAGCAGCACTGTTTGGCTCTGAAAATGGAGGTTATGCTCTGCACTCAGATGTGCTTGGATTATGCCAAAATATTGCAACAGTGTTGGGAAACTGATTACTAAATTATTAGATAAATGACTTTGCTCCAGCAATTTGAGCCTAGATTTTACCACGACCAAAGCAATAATTTGGGCTTGTTAGCAAGATGAAATAGAGCAAAATAATTGTGGGTGCCAAACAGTTGTTACACCGTTTGTGAGAAAAAAGATCATTGGAAGAAATGACTTCAAAATTACTGAAAACACATATTTTAGGGGAGTTCTTGAATCCTTGTTGACAGCATTAAACAAAGGTAACATTGTGAACCCCTTAGTTGTATGATTTAGGTATTTCCAGCCTGAAGGTGTTCCCTGATAAGTTCTTCCTCCTGTTTTCCTGGTGTGATAAAACCGGTGACAGGTGTCGAACAACTATATATTCCAATCAAACATGGCTTTGCATGTCTCAGTTCTTCTGTGCTACTGAGTTGTATATTTAGTTTTTCAGCGTCTACCTTGTCCTCAGGGAAAGTAGAAGCACTCACCTTACATTTTAAAGTAAATCTGTAAGAGAAACAGTTTGCAGTACATAGGATCAGATGTGCTGCTGTAAAGGAAGCACATTTACTATGGGTGTGAGTGTCCTGGTTCAGTGAAGTGAACTGAATATGTCCCTCTTTTCTGGATGTGTTTGACTGTGCCGGGCTGCGGGATCTGGGCGATGGGTGCTGCTGCTGGTCAGTACATGCACAGACCTGTGGTGGGGCTCCTGCAACAGGTGGCATGGGAGGAGATTTATTGCATTGTCCACACTGGGGAGGCAGCATCTACTGTACCCTGGCACAGCCTGGCCCATCCCTGAACATTTAGTGCAAGTGTTATTATTCCCTGCCCAGTATCTGCCCTTGGGATCAATAGATGCTGCTAGAGACATGATCCATGATCAGCAACAAGGGCCACTGGAGCAATGCATCCCCCATGCTGGCATAAAGACATCATGCCTGATTGCACAGCAATAGGTGAGCTTTCTTTGCCCCCTACCCCTTTGCCAGAGTAGTGCAAACCTGTGCGTTAAAATAACAATAATGACAGTATGAGACTCTTTAACCATCGAAAAAAGTGCTGAATTAGGCAACCTATGAACAAAAGGGGCAGAACAGCAGAGAGAAATCTTGTGAGGAATCAGTGTTCTGCCCTGATAGCAATCAGATGGTTAACTCGTATTCTGTTTCATTCTCCAGACACTGTAATTCTGGCTTATTATCTGGTATCCAATGCTTTATTAATTTTGATGGGTTTTTTTCCCACTTCACTGGTGGAAAACAAAGTTCTTTCTGTTGACTCACACATTTCATTAACCTTCCCTCTGCCATCTGACGCTTCTGCCTGCAAAAAATTTCTTTCTGAGGATTTGATGCCATGTCAGGCAGGTTTTCTTCCTGAAGAAAAAATGCAAAAGTGCATTTAAAATATGACACTCCCAAAGTGTGTGTTCTCAAGCATGTCCAGTGAACAGATGCTAGGCACTGTGGCCCCACAGCATGACACAGCTGGGAGATCATTAAGATGAAGTAGCCAAGCCTAAATCAAACAATTTTCTATGACTGCAGCCTTGTGTATAAGTACCAGAAATTACTTCTATAGCTGAGTGTAAGCACAAAAACTCTGCAGCGGGCCAGATTTCAGGAAGACAGTCTTTTCCGTTACCTTTTCTTTCCTTTCCCCATGTCCTTGAGAAAGGGAACGCCTAGATACGTAGGCTAAGGGAAGAAAATTGGACCAGATACTACAGTGCCTTCTGAGGTGAAGGTCTAATCATGCGGTTTCTGTCTGTCTAACTGTCCTCATTATCAATGTGTTGTTAAGGCAGCACATGAGGAGGGAAATAAGCAGATGATTGATTTGCATGAAGAAGGTTAATATGGGTCACTGCACTTGACAGGACAAAAATACAGTAACTTTGGATCTGTGAAAGCATCAATGGAAACAATAACTGAGCACAGCAAACTTGTCGGTGAAAACCTCTGCTGCGGGAAGCCTGCGTGTTGCTGCTCTGGGAAGTTTGTCTACAATTCAGTGGAGTCCATGAGGGGTACAGCACTGTGGCTTCTTCTGGGAAAAAGGCCTGTGGAAGAGGCTAAGTTGAATGGCTCAAGATGATGTTATTTGTGTGACAATGTGGAGCTACATAAGATAGGAAGACAAGCTTTGGTTTGGGAAAATGTTGCTATCACGTCATACTACTCCCCATGGTTCTATAGCAATGCGCTAACTTCATTCTCCAGCTGCTGTTTGAACATCCTCAAGACAAGAGCCTCTTGTGTCATTCACCCCCTCCTTCCTCGGCCAGCCTCAGCATCATGCCACAGTGGTGGACCTGGTGAGAGCATGCAGAACAGCCCTTCCCAGGCCTAGGAAGGTGCCAGTGGCTCCAGCAAGAGACTGCATCAGAGGCCACACATCAGCATCCTTAAAGCGGCAGGAAAGTTGAGGGAATAGAGCAGGATCAGAGAGAGCCATTGTTTTTACAGCAAAAGTGCTGCTGAAAGGTGAGGAGACGGGGGTGAAAGTATTATTTTTGCAGATGATAAAGAGTGAGCGTTCCTCTACCCCGGAGTCCTGGGTAAAATGGAGCCTTGGCCTCAAAGGTATGTGTGAGTTGACAGCAGATCTCTCCTGGTTTTGTTCCCATCTCATACCATGAGGGACAGCAAAAACATCACCTGTGTTGAGATGTCTTTGAGACATTGAGTAACTCTTCCTCCCAGCAACAGCCTGCTCTCATTCTCTGCTTTCTGTCCTTTCTCAGCAGACTCCAAGTGCTATTTCTGGCCACCCTCTCTACATTGTCTAGATAGCAATACTCCTTTATTTTCACTTCCTGTTACCACCTGCTGAGGAGCATTGCCCAGCATTACAAACACGGAAAAGCTTTGGCTGGGGCTGGATATAGATTTGAGGGTATGATGGTCTTTTGTGGAGGGAGGAGATCATATAGGCAAAGGCTAATGACATACTAGCCTCCAATATGAGGCTGTGGGTACATTTACCTGTTTGTACATGATTCCCCCTGGCTGTTGTTAATGAAAGAAATGCAAATTTTACTTTTGCAATTGTAATTGAGCATGAGACTTCACTGCTCCTGCACCACAGGGTAAGTCATCTCAACGTTGTCTCCTGGGGAATATTGAATCATAATGCAGGGGCATGAAATCTGGAATTATAAGGACCTTGTTTTCCCTGAATGCTTCTGTACTTCTCCACTTCTGTTTTTCTCCACTGCTATTTCCTTCCTCAGAAAAGCAACCTGTGCACCGCAAGTCGGATCATTGCAAAATACAACACTAAAAGAAGAGATGCAGATATGAAATGTGCATAGGGAAAACAATGTTTGCTCCCCAGGGATTCCCTCCTTCACCCTAATGTGATCAAAATGCACAATGCCATCTTGATTAAGTATTATGTTTGGAGCAGGGAAGAATTTTCACTTTGATTAAACCAGTCTTAAAAGAGATGCTGCTTACTGTGTTGTCTTCGCTGATTATTTCACATTTCTGCTCAGTTCTGCGCTTGCCAGTCCTTGAACCTTGCAGCATTTCAGACGGAAAAGCTCCAGCATGAAGTGCAAAGACCCAAGTGCCTCTTTTTTGGAGCAGTTGCAATATTTGACCTGTTTTGGCTGCAGATACTGCATCGTGCCTGGGGATGAAATGCAAAGAAAGTCAGTATTAGAAGCTTGCATGTGAAACCTGCATTGAGGGGTTATTAACTTTGTGGGAAGAAAATTGTCATACAGCTGTGGGTTATCAATATTTGATTTCCTGACTAGGGAAAGGCTTTCTGTCTCCCAGTAATTCACTGTTTCAAAACCGAAACCTGCTTGCTGTTACTAGGCATGAAAGTGAAGGTGAGTGGTGATGCAGGGGTTTGACGAGGGATTACAATGGGAACGAGAAGCTAGAGACACCTCTGGGTTTATTCCTGAACACTGACTGTAAAACATTTTAGGTTTGAGTTGTTTTTCTCTCAGTGCAAACTGATTTTTATAGGATTTTTCTCCCAGGGCTGAGCACCCAAGTGAGCAGGAAGCACTTCTGGGATGGCACCATCTTGCCCAGAATCAATCTTGCACTTCAACTGCGCTGTGGTCTGTTCTCTCTCCGAGCGCAACACTCGACAAACCAGGCCCTTGGTGAAGTCTGACAGGGAAAACGCACCGTGTATGGCGTGTTTGCTTTCGGAACTGGTGGGGATGTTGTGTGTGGGTCCACCGTTGAAAGTACAGGCCACAGGTTCAAGGTTGACTATTAGGAAGCTGTGGCTGCTCCACAGTCCCCTGGCACATCTTCCAGTCCAGTTTTAATTGCCTACAGTGTGAATTTGAGTTCTGCTTTTCCGACATTCATTATGTGTGTAATAGATGCACTCACAGTCTGTCCTCATACAACAAAGATGGTGCAGAGCTAATTTACAAGTACTTGTAAAAGCTCCAAGGTCAGCTGGCTTATTAGTACAGAGGCCCCAGAACTGATGGGTGTACATTGCTGCAGTGAACCTGATTATTGCTGAGATTCATCCACCATACCTGGCAAAAGCTGGCTTCTGCCTTCCTTCTTCAACATACATCTTTCTGTAAAGAAATTACTGCCACAGCATAGCACAAGCACTTTCTAAATGCTTAGCCTACACAACAATGCATCTTTTATACTTCAGGTTTTAACTCGTCCTTTCAAAGAGTTGTTCTTTCAGTCTTTCGGTGTATTTTCCGCATGGCAACATATCTGTTTCGTTTCTTTCTTTCAGCAGACGGGTTATTTGTGCTTCTGTTTTTAAGTGTAAAAGCCAATACAATGGCTCAAATTCAGCTTTGGTCTAACTGTATTGAATTAAATACATCTATTTATGTATGTGCAGCATTGCCATATTTTTATACTGCTTTTCAATATTAAATATTAATGCGTGTACCCAACACATTGATTTAAAGGGTACTGCAGCACTTAAATGCTCATCTATGAGTTTAAAACCATTATTGGCCTCGCTGGGGGACACTGCAGAAGCATTGCTGCTGCTGTCACCAGAATCTTTGGCAATTGCGACATTGTTTATCAAACACTGGGACAAAAAAATGCAAAGCAAACAAGGCAAATTCAGTCACAGCGGTGTGAATAAATGCAGCTTTCCTCACACTCTGGTGCTTGTTAGCTATGTGTAACAACCAGTAACAAAGGGGGAGGAAATCAAAACTGTGAGACACATATGGACAGAAATACATGTTTACATACATATATTGTCATTCTTCAATTTACTTTTTAACTTCTTTTTTATTTTGTGCTTCTCAGCAACCCTACCTGGTTTTATAATCTTCAGGAAAGGAATTGCATAGATGGTGTTTTACAGTTTGGAGAAAGCTGTGTGTTCATGAGAGGGTTTTTCCCCACTGCGCATTTTGTGAAGGGCGGTGTGCGAGATGCTTCAGCCCAGACCCTTGCTGTGCTGCAGCTTCACTGGGTGCTCAGAGAGCCCTGCTTCCCTGGGCAACATGTGCGTCCAAGGCCAGCCTTTCTGAGAGCTGTTCTGCAAGGCCTTGTGTTTGTTCTCTCTGTCTGGATGACAGACCCTGAGAGCTGACAATTGTGTCGCTTGAAAGGAAAAAATACATTAACTCCGCAGCAAAACACTGCTGCAGTGTTGGCTGCTTTTGGTGCAGCCACCATGGGGGAGGGATGTCCCTCTCCCCTGTGCCAGCTCTGGGCTCCTGAAATATTTCCTCTGGCAGATTGTGACAATGCTAGCAAATTGTTGTCAGCATGAATTATTTCTGAGATGGTGGGGAAATTTCTGATGTTGGCACTTGTATTAGTAATAGCGACGCTGTCACTGGCATTAGAAATCAATACTTTTGTGAGCTGCTTGTTTGTGTTTATTGGTCAAGTGTCTGGTTATGTCTCAAGTGCTCAGGGTTAGCCCAGCAGTATTATCACGGCGCTCTTCAGCGCCTGCTGGACTGAGGCCATAAGCTACCAGTACAATAAAACTATTTTCAGCCCTAGCAAGCCTGTAGAACAAGCAATTGGTTTAAAGCAGTCCTTTAACAGTGTTGTCAAAACTCGTTTAGCACTTCACCAATATCTATTCTGCAAGAAAAAAAGTTGCATGACTGCATTTTCCCACTGAGTGACCCAAGATATAGGACTCCTTTATATAGCTTGGCTGCACGGTAGCAAGCTGCCAGGGCCCTTCAGCCTGTGCCCTTACACATGCAGAGCCCAAATCCCGTTCTCATGAGCGGCAACAGCTGGGATTTGGGCAATTAAACTTTTGTAGCTCAAAAAGTCATGTGGTAAGCTGTTGTGTAGCTATGGAGTTTCTCTCTAGTAATTCCTCCCCAGAGTTTGGTATGCAATGTATATTTGCGCTGTTGAGAGAACACAAAGATGTGAAATGGCCCCTGATTCTATGCTGTGTGAGATTGCAGGAAAAATACTCTTTTTTGTCCCTCACTCAAGCTTAGTTTTAATGCTATGCTTTTCTTTTCCCTTCACTGCATTGCCATACTTTATCCATGTCCCATTTCCAAAGAGAAAGAGTATATTTATATTTTCTTTTCTGATGAATAAAAACCCAAGAGCCAAAACTTGCCTTCACAGAGACTTTAATTTATACCAGATGGATAGATTTACAGGAAGACAGGAGGTCTACTACGTGGGACCATCACAGCTTGTTGTCCATCAGAAAGGAGCTGGTCTACAGATGATATGCTAGATACAGTATTTAAATAACAGAAAATGTTTTTAAAGTTTTATGTGGATGGCTGACCAATTAAAGCAGTTCTGCTGCTCTCTGAAAGGCTGCCAGGAAGACCTCAATATATTTTACTGGCCAAATTGCTTGGTGTTCTTTAACGTTATTTCCCATTTCCAATATATACCTGCATATCGTGGCATAATTATGCATAGGACACAGTTCAGCTGATCCTCCAGAAGCATATATGCAGCAAAGCTTGTGAAACCAATGAAGACAAACATGATTTTTTTTTTTTTTTGCATGTATACCCGTGTAAGGCTTGGTGTCCCACCCGAGCTGCCGCAGTACATACCTTTTCCTTGTTGCACCCATGTGCTTTTACGTGTGTTCAGCTAAGCAGATAACACACGTGTACAAACACATACACTTTTCTGTGTGGATATAGTGCAATGTTCACTTTATGCTGCCAGTATAGCCTCAACCTATTGCCTGATTCATAAGAACAGGTTATAAATGCCATAATTTTTCATGTATGTTTTCTGACAAGGAGTGTGCAAAATGAAACCCTAGTTAGACTGGTAGGTAGGCTTTGCTCTTTATAACATTACATTTGTTTCAGCAATTTTTAGATTGGCAATAACAGTTTTGCTTGCTATTATTGGCTGCATCTGAGAGACTACGAACTCTTTAAAATCCATTTATAAACAATGCATCAATAATAATACTTGTGTTTCACCAGAGGGCACAAAACAGCTGGGAGAGGTTAGGCTCTTGTTCACAGTCTCAGATCAATGCAGTGACCCAAGGGGCTGTACAGATCTGGAGATTTCTCACCCTCAGGTAGTTTTTTCCAGCTATCAAACTTCTTAGTCACTATAAACTAGGACTTAAGCAAATGTCATCAGCTGGAAAACAGGGGCATTTTGAAAAGAAAGGGAGAGGAAGCCCAGAGTAAAGTGGTATCCTGGAGCTTCACACACCTGAAGGTTTAAACTGCTGTTTCATGACTGGGTTTTTTGGGGTTTGTTTTTTTTTTTTTTTGCATCACTACGAGCAAGGCACCGATGGCAACATTTAAAAAAACCCACCTGCTTTTCCATTTTCCAAAGACCTAGCTTCCGGTGAGAGAAAGGCCTGTTTACAAAGGATGCAACTATTTGGATTTAAATTTGCTGTCTGAAGTTGAAGCTTAGTGCATTATATTTCCTTGTAACTGAGGGTTTTCTGTGCCTCAGTTCCTCTGGCTGTAGAAGAGAACTAAGCAACGGCACAATATTGCGAGTGTCATCAAATGCCGTGGTGACTGTGCACACATACTAGGCAGAGAAGAGAACACTTAGTGGTCTTTAGGAGCAAGATAGCCAATACCGTTCTTCATATTATATTGGCTGTGATGAACCTTTCTGATGAGAATTCCTATGCTGTTAATTGACAGATGGTATGAGGTAAGTTGATATGGTTTGAGCACAGTCGTTTCCCGCATAATAACTTAACACGATGAGGATTCATCAAAGCATCAGTCTTATTCAAAGAAAACACTCTCAAACGTGCTTGCTATGGGAAATGTGTAGCTTGATTTCCCGTGATCCCATATATGGCAGGCAATAGAAACTGAAGGACTCCCTGCTTCAGCCTTCATATTCACCTCAAAGGGATAAAGCTTGCAATCCACCTATATCTTGGTCAAGCTTTACTGGTCTAGTAGCACAGCAAGACCAGGGAAAGCAAGTGACTCTTTTCTGTGCTGCACATCACCTCAGTGACCCGGGTCCTCTGCTGTTACTTCATTGCACAGCACATCTTCTTTAGGGTATAGAAATTTTTGAATGATCAACACATAATGCAAAGTGATTCATAACATATTGCACCTCTAAAACAAGTACATGAAATGGGCTTCCCGTCTAGGTTTTCACATGTGTTTAGAATGGGAGAATTATCTATGTCCACGAAGACTGAAGATCTCACTGTACATCTCCCAGCTGACCCAGTTCTGGGTCACCTGAGAAAAATCAAGTATGCTAAGCAACCTTCTGAGAGCTTGAGTCCCCCATTGAATAGGGAAATCCATCCTTAAGTGCACTGGTGTGTGCTCGAAGTTAGGCATATTTTGGCATTAACTTCATACCCTTTCTCTGTTCCAAGAGAAAATGTTAATAGCAAATGCATTCCTATGCAAAACTTTCCTTACCCTTGCTGAAAAGCAGCACAAAGGTAATCTGGTCTATGTTTATGATCCATACTGGTCAAATAGATACACAAGGGGCTATGCAGCCACTCTTGCCAAGCTAATATCCATGTTGAGCCTGTGTGGGAGTTGCTGTGAGTGGAATGGGGAGCTCAGCTGTTCCCAGGCTTGGCCCAGAGCCTGCTGGGAGCTACAAGGAATGGGAGTCCTAGCCTGCAACCACTATGGATAGATGTCCTTTCTCTGTGCTGTGCCTCAGCCCGAAATCCTTGGATTACCGTCATTATTTGACATGCATCCTGGGTGCCTCGCGTGGCAATGCTGCCCACGTCTCTAAGAGGAGCTCACCATCTTTTCCTGGAAGTTATTTAGTAGCATGACTGCAGGTACCTGTTGAACCAGGTTGTGTCTTCCGTTTTGAAGCTTTGCAGCTGGTGAGGAAGATGTTCACAGCAGAACCTACATCCTTTTGGTTTTTAGAGGTTCCTACTGAGACCTTAGCAGATGCTTAAGAAAAAATGTAGTCTTTGGGTATTGCTCATTTTCAAAGACCCAATGTTGTTTATTACATTGTCTGAGTCTCTGCATATTAATAAAATGGCAGCAATTGGTTTCAGAGGCCGTAGGGTGAATTTGGCTCCTACATCCTGCCTGTGGACGAGTTGTTCTAACATCAGGAAAGCCAGACAGTCGCCTTGAAGAGTTAAGCTTTTAGGAGGGATGTAATGCATGCTGCAGTGGCTGTAAATAATTCACAAAATGTCAGCTGGTGTCAAGAAATGGAAACCTTTTGAACACAGCTGAGATGATCAGTCGTGTATTTGCTTCCAAAGAGAGGCTGGAATTGTGCAGGAACCACGCAAGGTACATTAAATATGCAGACCTTATAAACTGCTCGTTCTCAGACATAAAATTGAAGAACACTGCCCTCCATCTTCCTTTCGCCTTCCAGCAAATCCTCTGGCAGAACTTCCTGCTTTAGTATCACACACTGCTGGCAAAATCCTGGTGCTGCAAAAACCTGGTAGTGCAGAAAAGAAATATCAAAGGCCATAAAAACCACATAAAAATGACTATTTAAGACTTCTGCCTGTTTCACCCTTCTGCCTTTCACCCAATCTTTTTATTTTTTTTAATCTGGGAGAAGAAATCAACTCCTTGTTCTTAGGCCTTTGCTTTCTCTTTTGGGTTCCATGTGACTTGGTGCTCCAGATAACCTGGGGCTGCAGCAGCAAGAGACAAGGCACTGCATTTTCCCACAGCCAGGGCTCAGCAGCTGGAAACCATGAGGCATCATTCTGCAACTGGCATAAAACAGAACCAATTCGTTTTGTAATACTGCCTCTTATACTTTCAGCATATTTTACCAATTGTATTGACACCAATGACTAATTCTTAAGCTTTGTCTCCTCTGCACATCTCTGCCACTGAAAATTGTCAGCCCCCCTCCCTGTAGGGACTGGGCATTCTGCCTCTTGATACTCCTTACAGGCCCCCCCCCCCACCAAAAAAAAATTATTTTCTCCCTTTCAATATCAGGGGACAGTGGACAGCTGAGAAGCAAGGACCATAATGTAAGGCAATTTTGAACTACTCGAGGAAGGAGGAGTACTTTCAATGAAGCCCCAACGATACCACTGTAGAATTGGGCTTTGTCACATCTCTATTTTATGTATCTAACACCTGCTCTGATAATCTACTGCTGTACATTATTTATGCATTTAATTTCTAAAAATTCTTCCTTCAAAAGGCTTGCCTATAACTGGAGCCAATTGTTTATTGCCCAGAAGGGAAAAACTTGAATATGTTCCTGGGCTGAACTCCGTCTCTTCTTCTGCAGCGTGCTCCATGACAGCTGCTGCAAGACCAGCCCCAGAGGCTATGCCAGTGTTTGCGCCTGGTCCTCCAGCGCCTGCCTTCAGCTGGGAATGGGGGCACTGCCATTGCCCTCTTCCCCTCAAAGGACAGGCATGTGAGGGCTCCACAGCCAGGCAGAGAAGCTGTGAGAGCCTTTGCCCCATCTCAGCCCTTGCATTGTAAATGATTGATTGTAAATAAACTGCTTGGGAGGAAAGAATGTAACTGACTTACTGATGCGCTCTTACGGTGTTAGGAAACAGTTGTCGTGGGTGATGCATGGAGTGATACTTTGTCCTGAGAAAACTGACAAATTCTGCTTGTCCGAAAAATAGAAAATACGTTTGATGGATGATCCTCTGTTTAGAGTGTGCTGTCAGCACTCAGAAAGCCGTTACAGCGCAGAGAGGCTGTGTTTCCCTCGTGCTGGTGGGCTGGAGATGGTGCAGAAAGGACTCTTCAGCCTTGCCCCAGGGCCCTGGGGCAAACAGAAAGCAACTGAGGCAGAAACAAAACCCTTCTGATGGCTTCTAATGTGACTTGAAAGGTGCTATTTCTCAGGAGGAGGTGATTCCCGATACTCCCTGCAAGACATGTAACACTCTTGTGCTGAGAGAGGGTGATGGTGGTGGTACCAGCGGCCTCAGGAGAAGTCCAGAGGCCAGAGAGGGTACCGAGGGCCTGGAGCATCGCTGCCTGCCTGAGGCAGGAAGCAGGAGCCATGCCATCGCTCTGCACCCTCACAGCTTTTTAAGATATCCTTGTCTGGTGTGAATGCGTGCGCTGCATCTGCAGCAGCAGCTACAGGGCTAATGGAGTCATTTTACCAGAAGATGTTGCTCCATAATACACAGCATTATTTACAGGTTTTTCTAAGACCTGATACCACTCTGATCAACGGCTATCAAACAAAATTGCAGAAAATCCTTTGGGAAAAGAAAAAGAGGCATATAGGTGACAATGGTCAATCTGGCAGTAATTTCCGTTTCTGAGAAACTAAATGTTGTTGGATTAAATTCTTATTCGTATCAAATGTCTGGTAGGAACTGCCAGAGCCAAAGCTGATTTCGGGAGAAATTTGACATAGTAAAGCCATTTGTGGATTTAACAGCAAAGAAGAAGTAGGAAGACAGGTTTTTATTATCCCTTCTGTTTATAGTTATCAGAAAGACACCACACCCCTCAGAGCTACAGCCTGTGTGGCTGTATAATACATAATTGCCCATCTGGAAGAGAAATCACCTGCAATGTAGGTTCTGTCAAGGTAACTGAATAAAAACTAGCCACATAATTGTTCTGTATTTTTTTGCAAATGACCTTCTGATTTCACTGGAAAATTTGGCTCATTGTATTTAAAATGGAAAACATGGAATGGTATGTTGGTTGGAGGTTCGGTTTAATAGAACAAAATAATAGGTACAAGACAATAGATTTCATGCACTCACACTGAAGAGGGTTTCCTCACTGTTTCAGAAATGTATCAGAAAATTTGCTTAAAGCCCCGAATTTGACACATTGCTATTTTCTTGAATTAGCAGCGTAACAATCTTCCATTTGTGAAGATGTATTAGAGCAAAGCAGCATTTAGATAATATTCCAATTTTTTTTGCTGTTTGGGAGGCCAAACAGGTTTTGTGACTTGACATTTGCTTCTAAAAATATTTGCTATAATTTGCTCTCTCCTCAGGCTCTACCTGTTAGTCTTTTCATGCACTAGGAAGTGATCTGCAGTCTCTAGGTATGGTGGGACTAATGTTACACCCATTACACATCACCTACACTTTTGCAGTTTTTACATGAGTATTTGCTAATAAATATTTGTTGTAGGCTAGAAGAAAGGTGCATCACAGTGACTGCAGTAATGAACAAGATGACACCGAAAAGCACTGGCATGCTCTTCAGCGCTGTACATCATCTCACACCTGGACAGGAAGAGGAAAGGCCCTTGAGACCGCTTATACCATACAAGCGTGCTTAGCACTGGGCATTTAGTGACTTAGTGATTTATCTTTACAAAAGCCTGAGCTTTTAAGATTCCCTCTTGTCTCGAAGGCTGAAGGCAAAGGACGGAAAACTCTGTCTTGCAGCTGGTCATGTAGCAGGTCACTACAATGCTGCAGAAGCCCTCTCCTACTTTGGTCTCCTTCCCTTTTCACTTTTCTGACTCTTCTCTTTCCCACCTTCCCAAACTGGGTCCTCCCCCGCCCCATCCTTTGACAGCACTATCTTATTTTCATCCTGTTGATGAGTCCATAATCATTCTTCCTTCCAGGTGCAGTTTGGCATATTTGACCTCATCTGATGTATCTCTTGCTTTTTGCTTGCTGTGGTTCTGCTGGGGTCTGTGCTGTCTTGTTTTATCACCTTGCTCTACTTGTGCATAGACTTCACCATTTTTTGGTTGAAATACGCTGTGAGATGCTTAGTTATTCCTTAAAAGCACTGTAAGTTTTTCTGAAGGAGTGGAGTTCTGGGGTGCATTAAATGATCGTGTGTGTCTTCCGGAGGATGAATATTTTCGTGAATAAATGAGAATGATCAGTGCTTGAGGAGTGTGTATTCCTGTCTGTGGCTTTCTCTGATTTAGTTTTTAAATTTGTATTCTGTTCATTTAGTCTAACTTAATTCTGTGCATTACGCTCATTGGCAAGAGCAGTGACAACAATAAACATTGACCTTCATGCGCCCATCTGCCCTGCAGCCTGATGGATAAAGCAAGTTACGGTTACTGAGCAGAATGGGGCACACTCGTGGCTGACAGTGACCAGCAGCAACACGGGCTAGGGGCAGTATCTGCCCTCATTTGCTGGATCATGCCGCAGAAATCAGTGTGGCAGGGAGCTGGCTTGCGAAGAGTGATGATGGCGAGACAGAGCACTAGGGCTTCCTAAAATCAGGTAACCAAACTCATCTACGATCAGTTAAAAATTTTGACAGACCTGTGATGATGAAGAGGGTTGTAAACAGAAGTTGGAAATGGATCTTAGCTTTTCCCAGCCCGTTTATAGCAAAACATAGGACAGAAAATCAACAAGCAAATGCACAGAGATCAAAACATATTTTCTATCAGAGGTACCCTGATTTTCAGCCTTAGCTGAAAATTCTTTGGCTGTTTTCTGTATATTGATGTGTGTTGCCTCCAATCCTGGGGCATGATCCAAGAGCTATTGTTTTAATAATATTAAGCAACAACAGAAAAAGGAAGAATCTGCATTTGCTTACTGGGACCCAAGTATACTTAGTCCTGGGGGATGAAGAGATTTTGGGAGCTGGGTGGATTGAGAGCAACCCTGGAAAGAAGAACTTGGTGGATGAAAGGCTGGACATGAGCTGGCAATGTGCACTTGCAGCCCAGAAAGCCTATTGCATCCCAGACTGCATCAAAAGAAGCGTGACCAGCAGGGGGAGGGAGGTGATTCTGCCCACCTGCTCTGCTCTGGTGAGTCCTCACTCAGAGTACTGCATCCAGCTCTGGAGTCCTCAGCACAAGAACAACACAAACCTGTAGAGACGGTCCAGAGGAGGGCCACAAAAACAATGAGAGAGATGGAGCACCTCTGTTGTGAGGACAGGCTGAGAGAGATGGGGTTATTCAGTCAGAAGAAGAGAAGGCTCTGGGGAGACCTTATTGTGTCCGTTCAGTACTTAAGGGGCGACTTTAAGACAGATGGGAACAACCTTTTTAGCAAGGCCTGTTGTGACAGGACAAGGGGTAAAATAAAAGAGGGTAGATTTAAACTAGATATAAGGAAGAAATGTTTTACAGTGAGGGCAGTGAAACACTAGACCAGGTTGCCCAGAGAAGTGGTAGATGCCCCATCCCTAGAAACATTCAAGGTCAGGTTGGATGGGGCTCTGAGGAACCTGATCTATCTGAAGATGTCCATGCTCACAGGACGGAAGTTGGACTAGATCACAGAATCAGAGAATCATTCTGGTTGGAAGAGGTCTTTAAGATCATTGAGCCCAACCATTCACTCTGCACTGCCAGGGTCCCTAAGCCATGTTTCTCAGCACCACATCTACACATCTTTTGAACACTTCCAGGGATGGGGACTCCACCACCTCCCTGGGCAGCCTGTTCCAATGCTTTACAACCCTCTCTGTAAAGAAATTTTTCCTAATACCCAATGTAAATCTCCTCTGGTGCAACTTGAGGCTGTTTCCTCTTGTCCTATCACTTGTTACAAGGGAGGAGAGTTGGACCCCCACCTCTCTACAAGCTCCTTTGAGACTGTGGTAGAGAGTGATGAGGTCACCACTGAGTCTCTTTTTCTTCAAGTTAAACAACCTCAGTTCCCTCAGCCACTCCTCACAGGAGTTGTGTTCTAGACCCTTCACCAGCTTTGTTGCCCTTCTCAGGACACGCTCCAGCACCTCAATGTCCTTCTTGTAGTGAGGGGCCCAAAACTGGACATGCTGTTCAAGGTGTGGCCTCACCAGTGCTAAGTAGAGGGGGACATCCACTTTCCTACTCCTACTGGCCACACTATTTTTGATACAAGTCAGGATGACATTGGCTTTCCGGGCCACGTGGGCACACTGCTGGCTCATATTCACCCAGCTGTCAACCAACACCCCCAGGTCCCTTTCCACTGTGCAGCTTTCCAGCGACTTGTCCCCAAGCCTGTAATGCTGCAGGGGGTTGTTGTGACCCAAGTGCAGGACCTGGCACTTGGTCTTATTGAACCTCATACAATTGGCCTTGACCCATTGATGTAGCCTGTTCAGATCCCTTCAAGCAACCTTTGAAGGTCCCTTCCAACCCAAAGCATTCTATGATTCTATGATTCGTATGTAAGCATCTGAGATGACGATCATTTATCACTTTCTTTACCTCCTTGATACACTAATAGTAGCAACATCAATCTTACATTGCTTTTTCCCGCCAGTATCACTGATTTGAATCAATTTCTGTATATGTTGTAGCTGGCTGACATTTGAATACTTGTTCTTTCAGTTAAATGGAGAATTTTCAGGTCACAGTCGGTTTTTACATGTGGCTGTGTGGCATATGTGTAGCCCAAAACATGGAACAAATACAATATGAGAAAAAGGTATCTCTCTGCCTGAAGTTTGTTTGAAGTGCATAAAATAAAAGATCTGTAATTTGAGATTTCTAATGCAGCTTCTCGTACAACTAATCCCCTTTCAGAAACAGAGGACTTTGGAAAGACTGTGATACCCAGATTAATGAAAACCTAATTAATAGAAAGCTCATGTTTATGAAGAACACCCTCCATGATGTACAATCTATCATGACAAAGCATGGCCGGGGATATTAGAAATACTGACTCCAGGACTTCCATTTCTGCTTAATAGAGCTACAGTAAAATGTTTTTGTCTTGAATTTTTTTCTTTTTTTTTTTTAAGGAAAAGGTCTTTTTCAGGCTATAAAAGCAAAAGGAAATGCATAGCCATTGATGATATGTCTTGCTTTGGCATTTTTGCATCTGCTTTGTGCATTGGTATTAGATTTTATTAAAAAATTAAGAATAAGTTTTAGAATTATAACGAATGTGGAAGAAAAGATCCAGACTCTTCATCTAACTTTTATGGGGCTGGATTGATTGCCAGTGATTGATTTCATTTCCGGTAATCTTAATGTGGACTCATTATTTATGTGCATATCTAATTTAGAAACGTGAATAATTCAATTTAGAGGGCTACTCACTTATTTAAAGTTAGTCTTGTGCCAAGGTATCATATTGAATGGAGGCCATAAATCTAAAACTATGATGTAGCATTTTTTCTCATTAAAAAGATATTTTCAGTGGGGGATATAAAATGTTTAACAGTACTTCTTTATTTCCACCATTTGAACTACATGTGAAAGTTTAAAATAGGATTGTTGTTTTTATTTACAGAGGCTTTCTCCAAGAATTTGTTCTCATCTCAACTTGTCAGAATGGAAAGATGCTAGAATGTACCAGGGAAATAAAGGTCCAGTATTTCTATATAGCCAGAAATTAAGAAAATGAGACATTCAATTAAAAGAAAAGTAAGTGTTTTGAGCAGTGGCAGACAGAAGAAGGTTTCCATAAGTATCCGAACAGACCATGCAAAGTTCCTGAGACATGCATTTACTACAACACACCAAAGTGTCATTTTATCGATTCAAATTTGCTATTATCCTTTGGCAGGTTTCTAAGGGTGTTGTATCGAGGGAGCCCAGGCCTGGATTAATAGCATGTAATTCCCTGGATTACATTAATGAATCAAATAATGGTGGCCAGGTGTTGTTAATGTGGTATTTCAAATCGTGAGCATCAAATAACAAAACTTAGCATTTCAGTAATCTATTTCGAGTCCATTTTGCAAACCCATACCTATACTCACACTCATGACACTTAAAAATTCATGTTATTCTGCTACCTGCTTGCATTGCACAGAAACACTGTCGGTACTTGTAACACAGCTATTTTTATATTCACACATATGCACAAGGTAAACAATGTTTTGATAATTCATTACTTTGATATTTTTATAACACTGTATTGATGAATTATTCTAAACTAAGTGACCATGTGACTATGGTCTTTAAAATAACTGCTATTGCTAACAAAACCTCCATATTTTGAAATATTTTTCATTATCTGCAGTTGCTGACAGCTGTCTTCAATCTGATCTTGAAGTACTCTTTTAAGTTCTTAGCAGTTGAGGAAGTGTGTGGGACTGGATTTAACCAGATGTGTCAAAGACCTGAAATTTCGAAGCTGTTGGAGTGACTATCTTTTTATAGCACCAGAAGAACTGCAGAAGTTAAAGTTACAGATATGTGACTACATTTATCAAAAAATCTCTGTTCAGCAAGTGCTTACTGTTTTCTTCGACGTTTTAGTCCCAAGATACTGTATTAGTAGCCTGATCGTTATTTGAAATTAAATGTAGTCAGATACTAAGACTGCCGCCCTATTTTAAACACTGCCTGCTGTTTTGCCTCGCTCAATTGGTTTTGTTTTGTCTGCTTTCACATACTCAAACAGTTGATTTTTGCTTTATCCCTTTCAGCTCGTGTTTGCAGAAAATTATATGGTACATTGACTTATCTCGCCCCTCTGGCATTAACAAATGAGCTTTCAAATGCCACCCCTTTGTGATTTTCTAATAAAATTTTAATAGCCCAAATTGCAGGATGAAATAGAAATCGTAGCACAGTCCTGTCTCAGTCACCTTTTACAGAGTGTTTCAGCCACTGCGTGGTGTCCCTGCGTGTGTCTTAGAGACACAATCACTCTTCAGTGTATGCTGTCTCCATGGCAAGGTTTTGGTACTGGGGTGGCTGCAGGGAGAAGCTGCTACAAGCTTCCCCCAAGTCTGGCAGAGCCAAAGCAATCCAAGATGGGCCTGCTGCTGACCAAGGCTGAGCCAGGGAGGGATGTGCTCTAAGGTGCAGTCAAGCAACATGTGGGGAATCTCCCAGAGCACCTGTCATTTCTACACAGAGGGTGTCTACCACCGGTGTTTTTACAGCCATAATCCAAAGCATCATCAGGGGATTAGCACTCCTTGGTGAGATTTTACTTGCTAATTCTTTACAATTTTTGGCAAACCTGGAATATCTTGTGCAGTGGCATTTATTGGCTGAGTAAGTGAGTTTAAAAAAGGAATTGCTGATTACATTTGCTACTGCTTCAGCA
>NW_010415872.1:6792-7595 GCF_000710305.1 Buceros rhinoceros silvestris | reverse complement strand
CAGCAGGACACTGCAAATTAAACAAATCTGAGTTGTGCAAAAACTTGTGCTTCTACTGAAATTCAGACCAAATAGGAGGTGTTTCACGCATATCCAAACTGGAGATGAACCAGAACGCAGAGTCTGGATACAAACACGTCCATGAAGTTATCCAAAGTCCAGAGACAAGGATCTGCAACTACAGAACTCATTTCAGGGTGAGGTAAAGAGAAACCAGGTTCAAAAAGCTCCAGCTTAACATCATTTGGGAATTTCTGAGATTCAGGTGAGAACCATATAACTGAAATTCATTTTTGCTTCTGATAATGCTGTTTTATTTCACAGCAGTATTCAAAGTATATATCAACTGTATGCTGATGTCAGTGGTGAGCTTTCCTACCATTACATATATCAGTGTTTGCTTTCAGATGGCAAAAAACCCTCACAGAATGTCGAGTGCGAGGCTGCTACACTCCTTCTCGGTGTGAATTCTGACTTCGTGTAGTGCCTTACAGTTGGCAGGCAGAAAAAAGAAAAAAAACGTGAAGAATGGCTGATGGATATAAGACTATATTCCTTCTTTTATAACAGAAAAATTGATTGCTTGGTTTTTCTTGTAAATAGTAAGATAATCACATAGAGATGGATAATAACTGTCTTATTACTAGATCCTCACATGGTGCCCTAGATGTTTTGATGGCAGGAGTCTCCTGTCAGGACCAGCTGTTGTTCCTTTGTCTTCACCCCCTGCAGCACTCTCTCCTGCCAGGTCACCAACGTCCAAAGCACAGCAGGGTTAGGGCTGCTCCCCACCTGACATCCCT
>NW_010415872.1:0-6743 GCF_000710305.1 Buceros rhinoceros silvestris | reverse complement strand
GTCGAAAGCACAGCAGGGTTGTGGCTGCTCCCCGCCTGACATCCCTTCTGAACATTTGGGCGCCTTTGCCCACAGCCTGGCAGCTCTGCCAGTACGGAATAAGGAATTGACAGAGGAAAGTCTTTTGATCTTCAAAAAGCAGATAAGGAGCAATGCCAGTGCCCAGTCCTCAGCCGCCCCTTTCAGGCTGGGTTGCGCTGGTGAACCACAAGCGCAACTGGTGATGGGAGCATTCTGGAAGCACTCACAGTCTTTCCCTGCACTATGGGATACCATTGCCTTTAGCAGCAGTAGTAAATCTCAGCAAAGCTTTGGTTTTGGCTTTGGTGTCTTTTATTTTGATATTTGCTCTAACGTATTTGCTACCTGAGCCACCTCCCAGCCATTTTTTCGCAAGGCTTGTAATGATCGAATGACATTGGATCTCAAGAAATTACTGGAAAGGTATTATCATTATTGTAGTAACTAAGGTTTATGCTCCAGTGGACAATAATTCTGCATTTGACTACTTATCAATGAACTGGTTTTTAATCTGGTTATTACAGGTTCTGTGATGCAATATCAATATTTGACACTATAATGTCCTTGCTGTTTGCTCTGACAGATTCTAAGATGTTAACTTTATCTACAGCATCACTGTAATGTTTTGTCTTTGAGTTACTAGTATGTACTTGAAGCTTACATGCAAGCAAAGATAAGGTTATCCATGAAAATAATTGCGAAGTGGGGAAAGGGAAGAAGAAGGACATAGTATGTGCAGAAAAAAACAAGCTAAGGAGGGGTACTTCTCTCATCTCTTAGGCCCATGGAAACTGTGTAGTTGTTGCACTGCTGGTAGAATAATCAACCCTGCCAAGAATAATGGAACAAAAGTCCCACTGTTACCAAAAAAAAAAAAAAAAAGATTGGTCTGTTTTTATCAGTTTTGCATTCACATGGCAGTCTATTTCTCTTCTATTAAATCCCACTTTTCCCAAAAAAAAAAAAAAAAAGATTGGTCTGTGTTTATCAGTTTTGCATTCACATGGCAGTCTATTTCTCTTCTATTAAATCTCCAGACTGGAGCACTTACTGTAAACAGTCTCATCTAATGTCATCCAAGTGCCAGGCTTTCTTGCTTTATAAGCTAGAGGGACAACTCCTACTGTCACTATGGAAATCAGTCCTTCATTAATTTTGTGTCTTTTGGGAGTTGTGCCAGTCTTCTGCGTGAAAGAAATCTAAGCAGGGTAAATAAAAGACTACGGAGATTCAGCAATGTGGTTGTTACACTGATTAATATTTGAACAAATAAATTAATATATACCGAGGTAAGTGGTTAGGAGGTGAAGGCATTAAGATACCAGTGACACTTGTGTGTAAAAGCCAACTTACTGAAACTGTAAAAGCTTCTGAAAACTGCCTTCTGCAGAGGTTACAATAGGAAATATCGTGAGTGGTTGAGCTTCTTCCCAAATGTCTTATTTCTTTCGTGATGCAAGTACCCTGGGAACAAATGAGTCAGCACTAGTATAAACTGACAAACGGCTCATGAGTTTGGGTGCCTTAAGTTGACCAACCTCACATGTTTCAAAGGTCTGATTTTATACAGGGCATGTACAGAATGAATATGAAAGACAGATCTTTTTGAGCAAGACACCCAAAACAATGTTTCCTCCTAGAAGACCAACATAAGTGATCTCTGCATGCTCAGACATGGATTTCACTGTCCCCATGAGACAAGATCCGCTCAATGACAGTGCCACAGAGGGTCACATAGCTGGGAAAGCGGGCTCCTGCCTGGCAGCAGAGCTCTTCTGTATCACACTGTGTTAAAGCTACTGCAGGGTAAGGTGAGTGATGGATGACAGATTTCAGAAGACCATAAATGGTATGACAGTCAGAAAAAAAGAGACACAGCTGCTCTGCTGAATCACAGTGCATGTATTTGCACTGTTATCCTGAGAGTTCTATGTACCCATGTGACTAGTAGCTGAGTGTTAGAGCTACCCTGTAGATCACACACATTCCTTCTGCGTTGCCATATAAGATGCAGAGTGACAGGCCTTTGGCACTGGCATGTGTCCTGCTGACTTGGCAGCTGTTGAGTCTGACAGTCCTGAGTCGTGCCTGGTTGTACTCAGACAGTGAACCTGTGGTGTGCACAGTACAGCTGCTGCTTCTTCTGAGAAGGCCAGTATTGCATCATTGCCATGTCACAGCACTGCATTTTTCTGCCCCAGGCTGTATACATATATATAAATATCTGGAGAGCAACATTTTGAAGATTACTACCTGCAGCAGCACTTGCTCTGTCTGTTCAGGCACTGAAACGGAAAATTTTTCTTTTGTAGAAAATGTTCCGTGATGTAGCATCTCAAATTGGTGGGGATTCCCACTAGAACAGCATGTTGTTGTCTGCCAGTAAGCATGACTGGTCAGCCTATGTATCAGAGCACATGGCTTTCAGCATCTGTAATACAATCATGTGGTGTTGGTGCTTACGACATAATCTCCATCATTCCTCATGCACCTTACACACTGTGCTGGGGCTTGTTGTATTTACTCACATGCAACCTAGACAGAGAATAGCTTTCTAGTTTTAACGGTCTGAAAAACTAGGCACTTAAATTAGGATACAGGAGCTCAATTCCAAGCAAGACCACAAAGAGCTTGCATGTCCTCAGGTGAAAGACTCACACTCCTTTGCTTCAATACTCTGTTTGCAAAGTGATGCCTAATATGTTTCTATGATCCGAGAGGATTATGAGGATGCACGTGAGTCACTTGGAAGTTAGCACCTTGGGAACTAGATAAAAAAATCTTCCGGCAGACCATTTGAGACCCAGACGTGGTAAGTTTTGTTGCCCAAAGACATGGGGTTGCATTAAGGGTGTAAGGAGTTTCCGGTGGGATCAGACTGGCAGCCCCCTGGCCTGAAGTTTGTCTCCCACCACAGCAATGGGAGATTTCTGGGCCACAAATGTAAGCTCCAGCCCTCCCTGGGACATCTTTTCCTCCTAGGACTCTACAGCCATAACTCTTGCCTTAGATACGTTGGTCAATACATATCTGAGCAGTTCTGCCCAGATCCGTTTGTATAACTGTGCCATATGCATTCACCAAAACCGTTTCTGACCATGCTGATGCCATCTGTGCCAGACCCCTGTGGCAGCAAATTACAGAAGTTACTACCTGCTGGATAAAGAAGTACTGCATTTTACACAGTTTAGGCTTACCCCCTGCGGATGTAATTGCATGTCCCTCAATTGTCTGACGGCAGGATTTAGTGAACAGTGGTTCCCTCTTCAGCTTACCCCTTAACTGTTTAGGAAACATAGATCGTATTCCACTCAGCCTTCTCCCCAAAGGGTGGCAGCCATTCTGGTCTCCCCTCATAGACAGTTGCACCATCCCTTTTGTGGGAATTCTGTGCAAAAGGTTTAGGTGCTTGCAAGCATAAGATTTCTGTGGTATCTCTAGGGGTGGAGATTCCTTCATCTGTCATAAGTGAATAATTGAAGGGGGGAGTCTTGGGAAGATAAGATGGCTCTGTTTTGGCTAAACTAAGAAAGCAAGCAGATTTAGAAGGCCTCAGTCTCCAAGCAAAGACCTTTGCCTAATTAACTGCAAAATGAGTATTAAAATTCGTGCCTCAATATCCTAATGAGCCTAACATAATGGCTGTGTTACTCAACCCTCCACCCAAATCATGCTAAACTGCACATAAGAGGCATAGACAAATAGGGTTAGGGTGTAAAAAGCCAAGAGTGGAAATACCTCTTTGTGGGAAAAAGACTGAAGACCTAAGCAGGGACAGTTAATGGGCTGTACCCATTGTTCCTCCCACTGTTCCTCCACCCAAGACAGAGACGTCCTCTTGGTAAGAAATGCACCTTCCCCATACGGTGAAAAATAGCTGGGATAGTTTTCTTTTTGCTAGCATTACTATACATATTAACAAGCACTATTGCAACAAATGCGTTTACAATGGCATTTCCAAATCTATTGCATCTATCCCTTTAATAAACTTTTACTATTTTTTGATTTTGTGAAACTGTTTCAGTGAAAGCCCTTTGGGCTCTGTCAGGCAAACGTTAAAATCCTGCCTTTAATGTGATACCCTTACTTCCTGTATTCATCCTTCTCTGCACTTCCCCTAACTGCAGAACCTCCTTCCTGAGATGCTGAAAACAGAGCTGTGCAGAGCTGTCTAAAGTGGGTGCAACAAGCATTTCATATATCAGCAAAACTTCACCTTCTGTCTTCGTCTCAGCACACTTCCCTACAATGTCCTGTGCTTTTACTGGATATTTTAGCTCCTCCTGAACACTGAGCCAATGATTTCAGATGGTTGCCCATGGTGACTCCAAGACCTCTTGTGTAAACAGCAACTGCCGGTCCCAGATTCAGTATCACAGAGACATGGTTCAGATCTACTATCCTACGTTTATCCACATGAATGCCCATCCGCCCACACATTAATTTTTCTGAAGTTATCCTGGACCGTCAGCTGGCAACAGACTGAAGGACCTCAACTGCCATCTGTGAACCTAAGTATTTCACTGTTCAACTCATTCTGTAGGTCACTGATGAAAGCATGGAATAAAAATGATTCCAGTGCCTTCCTCTATGGGTTATCACTACTAACTCTCCTCTACCCCAAGGTGTGACATTTGGCCCTGCTCTTTCCTTCATATCCTTTAACACACTTTCAATCCTTAGAAGGGCATTTCCTCCCACTCCTGACAACACAGCTTCTTGGATAACCTTTGCTGTGAAATCCTGCCAAAGACTTCATGAAAACTCAAGTACAAGACAGCCACTGCATTCCTTTTATTCACAAACTTACCAGCACCCTTGAGAAGCTAACTAAGCGTGGCAGGGCTACCTGATCCTGTGAAGATATGCAGGCAGCCTGCCAGGTGCACAGGCTGCTCACAGGGAAAGGGGTTGTGCTGTGGTGGAACCTGTGCAGCACGAAACTGGGGTCTGGAAAGGGAGCACTTTCCAGCCAAACCAGCCCCTGGCAACCTTAGTGGCGTGGAGCTCAAGCTGCCAATAAATCCCCTCTGGCCTTTCTGCGAACGACCCCAGGCATCTTCTGGGAGGCACAGCAGCAATCTTGTCTTCTTGGGGCTGCTCAGAAAGTGTTTCTGCAAAGGCATACAGGCATCTCCTGAAAATACCTGGGCAAACAGAAGTATAAGGTGGGATTTCCCATGGTCGTGCCAAATGGGTTGTCTCATATGTCATTTTGTGGCATATTAATTCATGGACTCTGATTGATGATCAAAGATCTCAGAGGCGTTGAGACACTCAACGATCAGAGCTTCGACAATCAAAGGCTTTTATTAGTAGCACAGCAAATCTTATATACCCTCTGCCCCAGAAGCGGTAATTTTCCACCAAGCAGCAAACTCCCAACAAACCCCCATTATCCTATCCATTCAGTCTCAGTCCCTTGTTTCCCAGGCCAGTTTGACCCAAATATTTACAGTTCTTTGCAACGGTTCCTAGTTCGCGGTTTCTTCTTCTATTGTGTCTTCTGCACCTGTTCACAGATCCCATGGTTTGCGGCTCACCAGGGCAATAACATCTCGGCCTTCAACTGATGATAGTTCACCAGCTATCCCCACATCATATGGAGGAACTAAAACGGTTGAACACTGCATGATCAAGACTCAGCTAGAAGATCCTCGTCAACGCTCTATTTTTCAGGCTTTCATTCTGTCCGTCTTTCTACTTCATCCTGTACTGTGGGCACTCCAATCTAATTGTCTTTTTTTTCCCCAGCAGCTCATCCTAACAAGCATACAACAGAAGGGCTTTGCAATACTTTCCAAGCTGCTCAGTCAGTGTCTTGGTCACTAGAAGACACACGTTTTCCTTAAAGCTCCAGAACATCCCTTGGGCACAGGTCAATTACATCTAAGGTGTCTGGGATGCTTTTCCTAGGATTTTTTTT
Source organism: Buceros rhinoceros silvestris (assembly GCF_000710305.1). Taxonomy (NCBI): domain Eukaryota; kingdom Metazoa; phylum Chordata; class Aves; order Bucerotiformes; family Bucerotidae; genus Buceros; species Buceros rhinoceros. Next base: position 796 of record NW_010415872.1, on the reverse strand, counting down.
CTCTCTGCCTGATGACATGTTGTTCATTCCTGAAAGCACATCTTTTCTCCTAATAAAAAAATTTTGCTAACAGTCACTTGTTGTGGGCGTGACCCCCTGGCCGGTCCGGGAAGAAGCCCAGCTAAGCCTGCTGTCAATCAACAGCAGGAAAAAAAAAAAAAAAAAGGGCTTGGCTCATGTGGGCGTGACCCCCTGGCTGGGAAGGAAGAAGCCCAGCTAAACCTGCTGTCAGTAAACAGCAGGAGGCGTGTTGTTTAGGAGGAGAGAGAGAGGTTGCGTCAATGGGTGGTTGGAAAGCCGGCTCATCTCTGAGCAGGAGAGCGAACTTGAAACCAATCCAAGCAAGGTACGTAATATAACTCAGAAACTATAAATACATGTGATAAGGGAGAAACTGCGCAGTTAGAATTTGTAGTGTGGAAGTGCTGCAGCAGTCTGCTGCAGTTGTATCTTAATAAAGGCCTTGTGTGCACACAAACTGTTGTCGCATTGTCTGCCCCGAATATTTGCGAGGTATGATTTACCCCTACATTTGGTGACCCTGACGAACGAGATGGCAGAGAGTCGGGCTACAGTTGATGACTCTCCAATACACGAGACTGCAGAGGAGTTGGGCTGCAGAGGACTAGACCGCAGGGGAGCTGCAGTGGGGTGGAAAACCAACGAGGAGATAAACGGCAGGGGAAGCTGCCTTCGGTCCGGGCCAGAGATTTATAACGTCTGGGAAGCAGGTCAGTGATTTATAACACCTGGGAAGCAGGTCAGTGAGTGATTTATACATGCCTGGGAAGCAGGC